>NW_024097126.1:0-200882 GCF_016545835.1 Crotalus tigris
AAACTAGAAAAGAACACCATTTTTAACCTTGAAATTAACCCCGAATCCCATTCCGAGGGTCCGTTTTCACATTTGGGTCAAAAAAATTTTTCACATCCTGAGCACAAAAATCGCTGACCCCGGCATCAGGAATTTCCTTCCCCAGTCACCAAAACAGCTCAATTTTTGAAAACTAGAAAAAGCACCATTTTTAAGCCTGAAATTTAACCCCAAATCCCATTCCGAGGTCCGTTTTCACAATTGGGTCAAAAAAAAATTTCACCTCCTGAGCACAAAAATCGCTGACCCCGGCATCAGGAATTTCCTTCCCCGGACACCAAAAAGGCTCAATTTTTAAACAACTAGAAAAAGCACCATTTTTAAGCATGAAATTTAACCCCGAATCCCAGTCCGAGGTCCGATTTACATTGGGTCAAAAAAAATTTCACTACCTGAGCACAAAAATCGCTGACCCCGGCATCAGGAATTTCCTTCCCTGCGACACCAAAATGGCTCAATTTTTGAAAAACTAGAAAAAGACATTTTTAAGCATGAAATTTAACCCCGAATCCCATTCCGAGGTCCGTTTTTACATTTGGGTCAAAAAAAATTTTCACCTCCTGAGCACAAAAATCGCTGACCCCGGCATCAGGAATTTCCTTCCCTGGACACAAAAACGGCTCAATTTCTGAAAACTAGATAAAGCACCATTTTTAAGCATGAAATTTAACCCTGAATCCCATTCCGAGGTCCGTTTTTACATTTGGGTAAAAAAAAAATTTTTCACCTCCTGAGCACAAAAATCGCTGACCCTGGCATCAGGAATTTCCTTCCCCGGACACCAAAACGGCTCAATTTTTAAAAACTAGAAAAAACACCATTTTTAACCTTGAAATTTAACCCCGAATCCCATTCCGAGGTCCGTTTTCACATTTGGGTCAAAAAAAATTTTCACCTCCTGAGCACAAAAATCGGTGATCCCAGCTTCAGGAATTTCCTTCCCCGGACACCAAAACGGCTCAATTTTTAAAAAATAGAAAAAGCACCATTTTAAGCATGAAATTTAACCCCGAATCCCATTCCGAGGTCCGTTTTTACATTTGCGTCAAAAAAAATTTTTCACCTCCTGAGCACAAAAATCGCTGACCCCGGCGTCAGGAATTTCCTTCCCTGGACACAAAAACGGCTCAATTTCTGAAAACTAGAAAAAGCACCATTTTTAAGCATGAAATTTAACCCTGAATCCCATTCCGAGGTCCGTTTTTACATTTGGGTCAAAAAAAAAATTTTCACCTCCTGAGCACAAAAATCGCTGACCCTGGGCATAAGGAATTCCTTCCCGGACACCAAAACGGCTCAATTTAAAAACTAGAAAACACACATTTTAACCTGAAATTAACCCGAATCCAATTCGAGGTCAGCGTTTTTTTAACATTTGGTCAAAAAAAAATTTTTCACCTCCTGAGCAACAAAAATCGGTTGAATCCCAGCTTCAGGAAATTTCCTTCCCCGGACACCAAAACGGCTCACCAATTTTTAAAAAAATAGAAAAAAGCCACATTTTTTTTTTTTTTTTTAAGCATGAAATTTAACCCCGAATCCCATTCCGAGGTCCGTTTTTACATTTGGGTCAAAAAAAAATTTTCACCTCCTGAGCACAAAAATCGCTGACCCCGGCATCAGGAATTTCCTTCCCCGGACACCAAAACGGCTCAATTTTTAAAAACTCGAAGAAGCACAATTTTTAAGCCTGAAATTTCACCCTGAATCCGATTCCGAGGTCCGTTTTTCCATTTGGCTCCAAAAAAATTTTTCACCTCCTGAGCACAAAAATCCCTGACCCTGGCATCAGGAATTTCTTTCCCCAGACATCGAAATGGCTCAATTTTTAAAAAGTAGAAAAAGCACCATTTTTAACCCTGAAATTTAACCCCGAATCCCATTCCGAGGTCCGTTTTCACATTTGGGTCAAAAAAAATTTTCACCTCCTGAGCACAAAAATCGCTGACCCTGGCATCAGGAATTTCCTTCCCCGCAGACCAAAACGGCTCAATTTTTAAAAAATAGAAAAAGCACAATTTTTAAGCATGAAATTTAACCCCGAATCCCATTCCGAGGTCCATTTTTACATTTGGGTCAAAAAAAAATTTTCACCTCCTGAGCACAAAAATCCCTGACCCCGGCATCAGGAATTTCCTTCCCCGGACACCAAAACGGCTCAATTTTTAAAAACTAGAAAAAGCACCATTTTTAAGCATGAAATTTAACCCCGAATCCCATTCCGAGGTCCGTTTTTACATTTGGGTCAAAAAATTTTTTTCACCTCCTGAGCACAAAAATCGCTGACCCCGGCATCAGGAATTTCCTTCCCTGGACACCAAAACGGCTCAATTTTTGAAAACTAGAAAAAGCACAATTTTTAAGCATGAAATTTAACCCTGAATCCCATTCCAAGGTCCATTTTTACATTTGGGTCAAAAAAAAATTTTCACTTCCTGAGCACAAAAATCCCTGACGCCAGCATCAGGAATTTCCTTCCCCGGACACCAAAACGGCTCAATTTTTAAAAACTAGAAAAAACACCATTTTTAAGCCTGAAATTTAACCCCGAATCCCATTCTGAGGTCCGTTTTCACATTTGGGTCAAAAAAAAATTTTCACCTCCTGAGCACAAAAATCCCTGAACCCGGCATCAGGAATTTCCTTCCCCGGACACCAAAACGGCTCAATTTTTAAAAACTAGAAAAAGCACCATTTTTAAGCATGAAATTTAACCCCGAATCCCATTCCGAGGTCCGTTTTTACATTTGGGTCAAAAAAAATTTTCACCTCCTGAGCACAAAAATCGCTGACCCCGGCATCAGGAATTTCCTTCCCTGGACACCAAAATGGCTCAATTTTTGAAAACTAGAAAAAGCACCATTTTCAAGCATGAAATTTAACACCGAATCCCATTCCGAGGTCCGTTTTTTCATTTGGGTCAAAAAAAATTTTCACCTCCTGAGCACAAAAACCCCTGACCCCGGCATCAGGAATTTCCTTCCCTGGACACAAAAACGGCTCAATTTCTGAAAACTAGATAAAGCACCATTTTTAAGCATGAAATTTAACCCTGAATCCCATTCCGAGGTCCGTTTTTACATTTGGGTAAAAAAAAAATTTTTCACCTCCTGAGCACAAAAATCGCTGACCCTGGCATCAGGAATTTCCTTCCCCGGACACCAAAACGGCTCAATTTTTAAAAACTAGAAAAAACACCATTTTTAACCTTGAAATTTAACCCCGAATCCCATTCCGAGGTCCGTTTTCACACTTGGGTCAAAAAAAATTTTCACCTCCTGAGCACAAAAATCGGTGATCCCAGCTTCAGGAATTTCCTTCCCCGGACACCAAAACGGCTCAATTTTTAAAAAATAGAAAAAGCACCATTTTAAGCATGAAATTTAACCCCGAATCCCATTCCGAGGTCCGTTTTTACATTTGCGTCAAAAAAAATTTTTCACCTCCTGAGCACAAAAATCGCTGACCCCGGCGTCAGGAATTTCCTTCCCTGGACACAAAAACGGCTCAATTTCTGAAAACTAGAAAAAGCACCATTTTTAAGCATGAAATTTTTTTTTTTGGGGGGGGTTTTAACCCCGAATCCATTTCCGAGGTCCGTTTTTTTAACATTTGGGTCAAAAAAAATTTTCACCCGCTCCTGAGCACAAAAATCGATGACCCCGGCATCAGGAATTCATTCCCCGGACACCAAAACGGCTCAATTTTTAAAAACGAGAAAAAACACCATTTTTAAGCCTGAACTTTAACCCCGAATCCCCTTCTGAGGTCCTTTGTCACATTTGGGGGGGTCAAAAAATTTTTTCACCCTCCTGAGCACAAAAATCCCTGACCCCGGCACAGGAATTTCTTCCCGGACACCAAAACTGCTCAATTTTAAAAAACTAAGAAAAAGGCACCATTTTTAAAGCATAATTTAACCCCGAATCCCATTCCGAGGTCCGATTTTACATTTGGGTCAAAAAAAATTTTCACCTCCTGAGCACAAAAAACTCGCTGACCCGGCATCAGGAATTTCCTTCCCCTGACACCAAAACGGCTCAATTTTTGAAAACTAGAAAAAGCACCATTTTCAAGCATGAAATTTAACCCCGAATCCCATTCCGAGGTCCGTTTTTTCATTTGGGTCAAAAAAAAAATTTTCACCTCCTGAGCACAAAAATCGCTGACCCTGGCATCAGGAATTTCCTTCCCCGGACACCAAAACGGCTCAATTTTTAAAAAATAGAAAAAGCACCATTTTAAGCATGAAATTAAACCCCCAAATCCCATTCCGAGGTCCATTTTTACATTTGGGTCAAAAAAAAATTTTCACCTCCTGAGCAGAAAAATCGCTGACCCCGGCATCAGGAATTTCCTTCCCCGGACACCAAAACGGCTCAATTTTTAAAAACTAGAAAAAGCACCATTTTTAAGCATGAAATTTAACCCCGAATCCCATTCCGAGGTCCTTTTTCACATTTGGGTCAAAAAAAATTTTCACCTCCTGAGCACAAAAATCGCTGACCCCGGCATCAGGAATTTCCTTCCCCGGACACCAAAAAGGCTCAATTTTTGAAAACTAGAAAAACCACCATTTTTAAGCCTGAAATTTAACCCCGAATCGCATTCCGAGGTCCGTTTTTTCATTTGGGTCAAAAAAAAATTTCACCTCCTGAGCACGAAAATCCCTGACCCCGGCATCAGGAATTTCCTTCCCCGGACACCAAAATGGCTCAATTTTTGTAAACTACAAAAAGCACCATTTTTAAGCCTGAATTTTAACCCCGAATCCCATTCCGAGGTCCGTTTTCACATTTGGGTCAAAAAAAAATTTTCACCTCCTGAGCACAAAAATCGCTGACCCCGGCATCAGGAATTTCCTTCCCCCGACACCAAAAAGGCTCAATTTTTGAAAACTAGAAAAAGCACCATTTTTAAGCCTGAAATTTAACCCCGAATCCCATTCCGAGTTCCGTTTTCACATTTGGGTCAAAAAAATTTCACCTCCTGAGCACAAAAATCGCTGACCCCAGCATCAGGAATTTCCTTCCCCCGACACCAAAAAGGCTCAATTTTTGAAAACTAGAAAAAGCACCATTTTTAAGCCTGAAATTTAACCCCGAATCCCATTCCGAGGTCCGTTTTTACATTTGGGTCAAAAAAAAATTTCACCTCCTGAGCACGAAAATCCCTGACCCCGGCATCAGGAATTTCCTTCCCTGGACACCAAAACGGCTCAATTTTTGAAAACTAGAAAAAGCACCATTTTCAAGCATGAAATTTAACCCCGAATCCCATTCCGAGGTCCGTTTTTTCATTTGGGTCAAAAAAAATTTTCACCTCCTGAGCACAAAAACCCCTGACCCCGGCATCAGGAATTTCCTTCCCTGGACACAAAAACGGCTCAATTTCTGAAAACTAGAAAAAGCACCATTTTTAAGCATGAAATTTAACCCTGAATCCCATTCCGAGGTCCGTTTTTACATTTGGGTCAAAAAAAATTTTCACCTCCTGAGCACAAAAATCCCTGACCCCGGCATCAGGAATTTCCTTCCCCGGACACCAAAACGGCTCAATTTTTAAAAACTAGAAAAAACACCATTTTTAACCTTGAAATTTAACCCCGAATCCCATTCCGAGGTCCGTTTTCACATTTGGGTCAAAAAAAATTTTCACCTCCTGAGCACAAAAATCGGTGATCCCAGCTTCAGGAATTTCCTTCCCCGGACACCAAAACGGCTCAATTTTTAAAAAATAGAAAAAGCACCATTTTAAGCATGAAATTTAACCCCGAATCCCATTCCGAGGTCCGTTTTTACATTTGGGTCAAAAAAATTTTTTCACCTCCTGAGCACAAAAATCGCTGACCCCGGCGTCAGGAATTTCCTTCCCTGGACACCAAAACGGTTCAATTTTTGAAAACTAGAAAAAGCACCATTTTTAAAGCATGAAATTTAACCCCGAATCCCATTCCGAGGTCCGTTTTTACATTTGGGTCAAAAAAAATTTTCACCTCCTAGCACAAAATCGCTGACCCCGGCATCAGGAATTTCCTTCCCTGACACCAAAACGGCTCAATTTTTAAAAACTGAGAAAGCACCATTTTCGCATGAAATTTAACCCCGAATCCATTCGAGGTCCATTTTTTTCATTTGGTCAAAAAAAATTTTTCTCCTCCTGAGCACAAAAACCCCTGACCCCGGCATCAGGAATTTCCTTCCCTGGACACAAAACGGCTCAATTTTTGAAAACTAGAAAAAACCCATTTTTAACCTTGAATTTAACCCCGATCCCATTCCGAGGTCCGTTTTCACATTTGGTCCAAAAAATTTTCACCTCCAGAGCACAAAAATCCCTGACCCCGGCTCAGGAATTTCCTTCCCTGGACAAAAAACGTCTCAATTTTGAAAAACGACCATTTTAAGCTGAAATTTAACCCCGAATCGCATTCTGAGTCC
Organism: Crotalus tigris; assembly: GCF_016545835.1. Classification (NCBI taxonomy): domain Eukaryota; kingdom Metazoa; phylum Chordata; class Lepidosauria; order Squamata; family Viperidae; genus Crotalus; species Crotalus tigris. Next base: position 6,480 of record NW_024097126.1, read on the forward strand.
GTTTTTACATTTGGGTGAAAAAAAATTTTCACCTCCGAGCACAAAAATCCCTGACCCCGGCATCAGGAATTTCCTTCCCTGGACACCAAAACGGCTCAATTTTTGAAAAACTAGAAAAAGCACCATTTTTAAGCATGAAATTTACCCCGATCCCTCCGAGGTCCGTTTTTACATTTGGTAAAAAAACAAAATTTTCCACCTCCTGAGCACAAAAAAATCGCTGACCCCGGCATCAGGAATTTCCTTCCCTGGACCCCAAACGGCTCAATTTTTGAAAACTAGAAAAAGCACCATTTTTAAGCATGAAATTTAACCCGATCCCATTCCGAGGTCCGTTTTTACATTTGGGTCAAAAAAAATTTCACCTCCTGAGCACAAAAATCCCTGACCCCGGCATCAGGAATTCCTTCCCCGGACACCAAAACCGCTCAATTTTTAAAAACTAGAAAAAACACCATTTTTAAGCCTGAAATTTAACCCCGAATCCCATTCCGAGGTCCGTTTTCACATTTGGGTCAAAAAAAATTTTCACCTCCTGAGCACAAAAATCCCTGACCCCGGCATCAGGAATTTCCTTCCCCGGACACCAAAACGGCTCAATTTTAAAAAACTCGAAGAAGCACAATTTTTAAGCCTGAAATTTCACCCCGAATCCGATTCCGAGGTCCGTTTTTCCATTTGGCTCCAAAAAATTTTTTCACCTCCTGAGCACAAAAATCCCTGACCCCGGCATCAGGAATTTCCTTCCCCGGACACCAAAACGGCTCAATTTTTGAAAACTAGAAAAAGCACCATTTTTAAGCATGAAATTTAACCCTGAATCCCATTCCGAGGTCCGTTTTTACATTTGGGTCAAAAAAAATTTTCACCTCCTGAGCACAAAAATCCCTGACCCCGGCATCAGGAATTCCTTCCCCGGACACCAAAACCGCTCAATTTTTAAAAACTAGAAAAAACACCATTTTTAAGCCTGAAATTTAACCCCGAATCCCATTCCGAGGTCCGTTTTCACATTTGGGTCAAAAAAAATTTTCACCTCCTGAGCACAAAAATCCCTGACCCCGGCATCAGGAATTTCCTTCCCCGGACACCAAAACGGCTCAATTTTAAAAAACTCGAAGAAGCACAATTTTTAAGCCTGAAATTTCACCCCGAATCCGATTCCGAGGTCCGTTTTTCCATTTGGCTCCAAAAAATTTTTTCACCTCCTGAGCACAAAAATCCCTGACCCTGGCATCAGGAATTTCTTTCCCCAGACATCGAAATGGCTCAATTTTTAATAAGTAGAAAAAGCACCATTTTTAAGCATGAAATTTAACTTCAAATCCCATTCCGAGGTCCGTTTTTACATTTTGGTCAAAAAAAAAATTTTCACCTCCTGAGCACAAAAATCCCTGGCATCAGGAATTTCCTTCCCCGGACACCAAAACAGCTCAATATTTAAAAAATAGAAAAAGCACCATTTTTAAGCATGAAATTTAACCCCGAATCCCATTCCGAGGTCCGTTTTTACATTTGGGTCAAAAAAAATTTTTCACCTCCTGATCACAAAAATCCCTGACCTTGGACTTCCGGTGGATTTACGCTGGCGATGGCGGCTACTTTGTAGCCCTCCTCCTGAGAAAGTGTTAGAATCGCTAAGAACAGCAGGCATCAGCTGTTCTGTGGTTCAGAACCTCCTTCCCGGGCAAAGGGAGGGTGGGGAGTATCATCTGAATAGTGGTAGAGTGTCTAAAACCCCCGAAGGAATTTTTTTGGGGGGTGAAAAGAGTGCTCCCACGGAGTTCAGATTTTCTCTGCTTGTCAGCTGTCTTTGTCTCCAGGGACAAAGCGAGACGCCGCTCCCACCTCCGCGATTATAGAGATCTGGTGAGTTATTTTAAAAGCAGACAGAGCTGAATAAAGGATTTTATTTTTTTTTATTTTATTTGGACTTTTAGTTTAAAGATTTATTTTTATTCCCTTTTTTTCTTTTGCTGAAAGGGAAAGTAAAATGGCGATCGGCAGGGTTTTTTTTTTTTTTAAGTGACCGGAATGGAACGGAACGGAACGGATTTGATTACTTATAATGATTTTTTGAAAGTGGATTTGGGTTTTAAGAGGACTATTTTCCCTCTTTGTTTAACCCCCTTTTTTAACTTTTTTAAGGGATTTTTTTTGTATCTTTTGTATTTTTTTCTTAAGAAGGAGGAAAGGCGAAATAAATTTTTGAAAATGGCTTCAAAGCGTCAAGCAACTTCTACAGTACCGAAGGTGGCTTCTTCTCCTGCGATACTACCAGCACAACAACCTAAACCTATACCACCATCTTCTCCCCCTCTGCAACCAATAACGGTAAAAGATATGCAAGATATAATGGGAAATGCTATATCTCAAATCAGAGGTGAAATGAAAGAGCTTTTAGTGGAGAATAATAGTATTTTGAGGCAAGATATAGTTTTGGCTTTAAAAGGACTTACTTCTGTGGTTGAAAAATTGGATTCTCGACTTGAAGAAGTTGCAGACAAGGTGGAGGTTTTGGAGGAAAAGTTTGAAGGAATGGAGAAAAAGGTGGAAATTTCACAAGATGAAATTGTTATGTCCCAATATAGAGAGATTTGCTTTAAGAATCAGGGGCTTGAGAGAGGATATGCGACAAGACCTGAGAGAGATGGTAGTGAATGATTTTGCTGTGATCTTGTCAGAGAAAAAGAGGAAATATCTAGAGAAATTGAAAAAATATTTAGAGTTAATTCCTGGGTTGCAAAGCAAAGAAACCTGCCAAGAAATGTGGTAATTTACTTTGGGAAAAGATCTCTGCGCAATGAAATCATACAAGCTTTTTATAACAAGAGGTTTCAGATTGCTGCACAAGATGTTATAATTTTAAAGGAGATCCCATCTAAAATTTTAAGAAGAAAAGAGTTTGCTTTTCTGGCTGACGAACTTAAAAAAAGGCAAATGCCATTCAGATGGGATAGTCCAACTGGAATAATGGTGAGCTTTGCGGGGACACGTTATAGACTTAATACTGTTTTTAAAGCAAAGGAGTTTTATACTTCGGTCCTGGGAGCACGCTCATCACCACCTATAATGCTTAAAGTCTTGGACAGGAAGGAGGTTGAACAGCAGTCTGAAGAAGCTGTGTTGATGAAAGCTGGAAAATCACAGGCTGAGTGGTTTCAACAAGTTGAGATGAAAAGCAAAGAATGACCCGGGCAGCGCATAGACGTAAGGAAAAGGAACAACAGAAGAAAGATATCAAAGAAGTTTTACAAGAATCTGCTTCTGAGCCTGTGGGAGGAGCAAGACCTAAGAGATCTTCGGTACAATCTTCAATGGCAGATCTCCAAGCAGTCTTCTCCAGGCTTTTGGATGAGGGAGATGGTAAAGCTCCTGACATGGAATGCTAATGGCCTTAATTCCCCTCAAAAGAGAAAGAAAATATTTCACTATTTGAAGCAGTATAACAATGACATTATTTGTTTGCAGGAAACGCATATTATCTCTAAGGATCAAAAATATTTAGTTAATGCTCAATTGGGATCTCATTTTGTATCTTCTGCTCTTGGGAAGAAAGGGGGTGTAGTCATTTATGTTAAGCAAAATTTATCAGCTCGTTTAGTAGATTCTGACCCTCAAGGGAGATATGTTATGATTGAAGTGGGACTGTATGGTAAGAAAATACTTATAGTAGGTTTGTATGCACCAAATCAACAACAGGAACAATTTTATAGGTTGTTACATCAAAAATTGATTTTATTGGATTATAGATCTGTTATATTGATGGGAGATTGGAATGGAGTTTTAGATACATGTAGAGACAAAAAAGGACTTTCTACTTCTTTTAAACAGGCTAAATTACCTAAGGCCTTTTTTGATTTGAAAGAGGACTGGGAGTTGCGAGATTATTGGCGAGAACATAATTTGGAAGAGAGAGACTTCACTTTTTTTTTCGGATAGACATAAATCTTTTTCAAGAATTGACTTTTTTTTTGATTACAACGGATTTATATTTTAGGGTAAAGAATGTAAAGATATTCCCAAGGACATTGACAGATCATAGTCCAGTATGGATGGAATTGGTTACTGAAAAAGAGGAGAGAAGATCTTGGAGGTTGAATGAAAATTTGTTTAGGCAAGAAATGAATGTTCAGAAACTTAAAGAGCATTTAAAGGAATATTTTGTTTTAAATATGCATAAGGGTACTTCAATGTCAATGGTAGGGGATGCAGGTAAAGCTTATATGCGTGGGGTTTTGATGCAAATGAATAAGATTCATAGACAGAAACAGGTGCAGAAACGTAAGGAGTTAGAAGATGAGATTAAATTAAAAGAAAAAGTTTTAATCTTGAATCCTACAGATGAGAAGATTAAGGAATCTATAAAATTGCTTAAATCGCAATTTAATATGTTAATGGCAGATCAGACTGCAACTAACTTACTGTACATGAAACATAACACATTTTGTAATGCTAGTAAGCCAGGGAGATGGCTGGCCTATCAATTGCAAAAGAAACAGAAGCTGAGAATTATAGACAAAATAAATTATAAAGGTAAATTGGTATTTCAGAAGGACTTGATTAAGAAATCTTTTTTAGATTATTATAAAAAATTATATATGGGTAGGAAAGTACAGGCTTTAGATATAGATAAATATCTACAAGACGCTCATTTTCCTAAACTAACAGAAGATCAGAAACAAGAAATCAATAGATTAATTACCACAGAGGAAATTGTGACAGCAATTAAAGAATTAAAGTTAGGTAAGGCACCTGGTGCTGATGGACTGACATCAATTTATTACAAGACTTTGATAGATGAACTGATAGAACCTCTAAGGGAACTTTTTAATAATATATTACAGGGTTTAGAGACTCCCTTGTCTTGGGGCAGAGCTTTTATATCTTTGATTCCAAAAGAAGACCAAGATCTTACGTTACCAAAGAATTATAGACCTATATCTCTCTTGAATGTAGATTATAAGATTTTTTTCGAAAATTTTAGCTAATAGATTTATGGTTGTGTTGAACCAATTAATACATATGGACCAAACTGGTTTTATAACTGGAAGGTATATGAAAAATAATGTCAGACAAATTATTAATTTAATAGAATATTTGGATAAGAACAATCAAACTTCGGCAGGATTGATATTTTTAGATGCTGAAAAAGCTTTTGATCAATTAAATTGGCAATTTATGCTAAGACTGGTTGAGGAAATGAATTTTGGAGATAAAATTTTACAGGCCCTTCGAGCTATTTATCAAAAACAAACGGCACAACTTATAGTTAATGGAGGTTTATCAGAGGTATTCCCAATTGAAAAGGGGACTAGACAGGGTTGTCCATTGTCTCCACTGCTGTTTGTGTTAACTTTGGAAATTTTATTGATTAAAATTCGGGAATCATCGAAGATAAAAGGAATAGAAATTAACAAAAAAGAATATAAATTAAGGGCTTTTGCAGATGATCTAGTTGTTACATTATCTCAACCAACTTATTCTGTAATGGAGTTGTTACAATTGATAAATCAATATGGACAAGTTTCAGGTTTTAAAATTAATAACAATAAGACTAAAATATTGCCTAAGAACATGACCAATTTGGATAAGGAGACATTGGTTAGATTGACAGGCTTTGAGGTTGTTAATAAGGTAAAATATTTGGGTGTTATTTTATCTGCTTCCAACTCAAAATTGTATAAAAATAATTATGAAACGCTGTGGGTTAGAATACAAAAGGATTTGGATAATTGGAAAAAGCTGCAATTGTCCCTTTTGGGGAGAATAGCAGTGATTAAAATGAATGTTCTGCCAAAATTTCTCTTTTTATTTCAAATGATACCTATTTTAAAGAAAGAAGCAAATTTAGATGAGTGGCAGAAAGGTATCAATAAATTTATCTGGGCAGGGAAAAAACCAAGAGTAAAACTTAAAATTTTACAAGATATATGAGAGAGAGGTGGACTTAAGGTACCGAATTTGAAATTGTATTACGATGCTGTGGTTTTAACATCAATTAGTGATTGGGTCAATCTAACAAATGTAGATATACTCCTTTTGGAGGGATGGGATTTACTTTTTGGATGGCATGCCTATTTAATTTATAATAAAAAGTTTGATAGGGTCTTTAGATCTCATATTTTAAGAATTTCTTTACTTTGGGTTTGGAAGAAATACTATAGAAGTGATTCAAGAATTCCATTATGGGCTATTCCATGGCATGCAATAGAAGGAATAAGGAGAGGAGTTAAGATGGATTTTATTTCTTATACACAATTACTTAAGTGGGATGGTAAAAATTGGCAATTAAAATCTATGGATGAATTAGCACAAGAAAATATTATTTATTCATGGTTTCAGTATAGACAATTATTGGAAAGGTGGAAGATAGATTATAAGGTGGGCTTGCTTAGAGAGGATGAGAATTTGTTAAAACAAATTAGAGATCAAAGTCGAACCCACATTAAAAGAATTTATGGTGTCTTGGTGGAATTGGACTCAGAAGCAGAGCTAGTTAAAGATTGTATGGTTAAGTGGGCACAAAATTTTGATGAACCGATTTTATTAGATACTTGGGAGATTATTTGGGTGAGGAATGTTAAATTTACGCAAGCCCAAAACTTACGGGAAAACTTTTATAAAATGTTTTATAGATGGCACCTTGATCCACAAAAAATGTCTCGTATGTATCCAAACCTGCAGCCTAAATGTTGGAGATGTGGTTGCTCGGATGCTACTTATTATCATATTTGGTGGTCAAAAAGTATTAAAGCTTTTTGGATTAAGATATGGTGGAATATTCAAAGAATTTTTAAAAGAAGGATAAAATTTACTCCACAATTGTTTTTGTTGGGTATTGTTTCTGATTGTGATGATAAAGAGATTATTTTAATGTTAAATTTAATTACTGCGGCTAGGTTGTTAATCCTTTTTATGGATTACTGCCTTGTCGTGGCGAAGGGGCTTGCGTAACTCAATGAAGCTATAAGCTATGCCGTGCAGGGCCACCCAAGACGGACAGGTTATAGCAGAGAGTTCTGACAAAATGTGATCCACTGGAGAAGGAAATGGCAAACCACTCCAGTATCTTTGCCATGAAAACCCCATGGACAGTACTAAAAGGAAAAAAGATATGACGCTGGAAGATGAGCCCCTCAGGTCGGAAGGTGTCCAATATGCTACTGGGGAAGAGCAGAGGGCTAGTACTAGTAGCGCCAGAAAGAATGAAGCGACTGGGCCAAAGCCGAAAGGACGCTCAGCTGTGGATATATCTGGTGGTGAAAGGAAAGTCCAATGCTGTAAAGATTTTTTCTCCATAGGAACCTGGAATGTAAGATCCATGAATCAAGGCAAGCTAGACGTAGTCAAAAAAGAGATGACAAGACTGAACATCGACATCTTAGGAATCAGCGAACTAAAATGGATAGGAATGGGTGAATTTAACTCAGATGACCATCAGGTATACTACTGTGGGCAAGAATCCCTCAGAAGAAATGGAGTAGCCTTCATAGTCAATAAAAGAATAGGAAAAGCAATACTGGGATACAATCCCCAAAATGACAGAATGATCTCAATTCGAATCCAAGGCAAACCATTCAATATCACAGTAGTCCAAATCTATGCCCCAACCACTGGTGCTGAAGAGGATGAAATTGACCGGTTCTATGAAGCCCTACAGCACCTTATAGAATTAACACCAAAAAATGATGTCCTTATCATCATGGGGGATTGGAATGCTAAGGTAGGAAGCCAAAAGATAACCGGAATAACAGGCAAGTTTGGCCTTGGAGTACAAAATGAAGCAGGGCACAGGCTAATAGAATTTTGTCAAGAGAATACGATGGTCATAACAAACACTCTTTTCCAACAACCCAAGAGACGGCTCTACACATGGACATCACCAGACGGTCAACATAGAAATCAGATTGACTATGTGCTCTGCAGCCAAAGATGGAGAAGCTCTATACAGTCAGTAAAAACAAGACCAGGAGCTGACTGTGGCTCAGATCATGAGCTTCTCGTTGCAAAATTTAGGCTTAAATTGAAAAAAGTAGGGAAAAGCACTAGGCCACTCAGGTATGAACTAAATCATATTCCTGATGAATATACAGTAGAGGTGACAAATAGATTTAAGGAACTGGATCTGATAGACAGAGTGCCTGAAGAACTATGGATGGAAGTTCTCAACATTGTACAAGAGGTAGCAACTAAAACCATCCCAAAGAAAAAGAAATGCAAGAAAGCAAAATGGCTGTCTGAGGAAGCTTTGCAAATAGCTGAGGAAAGAAGGGAAGCAAAAGGCAAAGGAGAAAGAGAAAGATACACCCAATTGAATGCAGAATTCCAGAGAATAGCTAGAAGAGATAAGAATGCCTTCTTAAATGAACAGTGCAAAGAAATAGAAGAAAACAACAGAATAGGGAGGACCAGAGATCTCTTCAAGAAAATTGGAGATATGAAGGGAACGTTTCATGCAAAGATGGGCATGATAAAGGACCAAAATGGCAGAGACCTAACAGAGGCAGAAGAGATTAAGAAGAGATGGCAAAACTACACAGAAGAACTATACAAGAATGAGCTTAACATCCCAGATAACCACAATGAGATGGTCACTGACCTCGAACCAGACATCCTAGAATGTGAAGTGAAATGGGCCTTAGAAAATCTGAGCAACAACAAAGCTAGTGGAGGTGACAGTATTCCAGCTGAGCTATTCAAAATCTTAAAAGAAGATGCAGTAAAAGTGCTACACTCAATTTGCCAGCAAATTTGGAAAACTCAACAGTGGCCACAGGATTGGAAAAGGTCAGTTTACATTCCAATTCCAAAGAAAGGCAATGCCAAAGAATGTTCAAACTATCGCACCATTGCACTCATTTCACATGCTAGTAAAGTTATGCTTAAAATCCTACAAGCTAGACTCCAGCAGTATGTGGATCGAGAACTACCAGAAGTACAGGCAGGATTTCGAAGAGGCAGAGGAACTAGAGATCAAATTGCCAACATACGCTGGATCATGGAGAAAGCTAGGGAGTTCCAGAAAAACATCTACTTCTGCTTCATTGACTATGCAAAAGCCTTTGATTGTGTGGATCACAACAAATTGTGGCAAGTTCTTAAAGAGATGGGAGTACCAGACCATCTCATTTGTCTCCTGAGAAACCTATATGCGGGTCAAGAAGCAACAGTGAGAACTGAACACGGAACCACTGATTGGTTCAAAATTGGAAAAGGAGTCCGGCAAGGCTGTATACTGTCGCCCTGCCTATTTAACTTATATGCAGAGCACATCATGAGAAAGGCAGGGCTAGATGAATCAAAAGTTGGAATTAAGATTGCCGGGAGAAATATCAACAACCTAAGATATGCAGATGATACCACTCTAATGGCAGAAAGTGAAGAGGAACTAAAGAGCCTCTTGATGCGGGTGAAGAAGGAGAGTGCAAAAGTTGGCTTGAAACTCAACATTAAGAAAACCAAAATCATGGCATCCGGCCCTCTCAATTCCTGGCAAATAGATGGGGAAGAAATGGAGGTAGTGACAGATTTTATTTTTCTGGGCTCCAAGATCACCTCAGATGGGGACTGCAGCCAAGAAATTAAAAGACGCTTGCTCCTGGGGAGGAAAGCTATGGCAAATCTAGACAGCATTCTAAAAAGCAGAGACATCACCCTGCCAACAAAAGTGCGTATAGTCCAGGCCATGGTTTTCCCAGTTGCAATGTATGGCTGTGAAAGTTGGACCATAAGAAAGGCTGAGCGCAAAAGAATTGAGGCCTTTGAACTATGGTGCTGGAGAAGACTCCTGCGAGTCCCTTGGACTGCAAGGCGTTCAAACCGGTCAGTCCTAGAAGAGATCAACCCCGACTGCTCTTTAGAAGGCCAGATCCTGAAGTTGAAACTCAAGTACTTTGGCCACCTAATGAGAAGGAAGGATTCACTGGAGAAGAGCCTAATGTTGGGAAAGATTGAGGGCAATAGAAGAAGGGGACGACAGAGAATGAGATGGCTGGATGGAGTCACTGAAGCAGTAGGTGTGAATTTAAATGGACTCCAGAAGATGGTAGAGGACAGGAAGACCTGGAGGAACATTGTCCATGGGGTCGCGACGGGTCGGACACGACTTCGCAATTAACAACAACAACAACAGGTTGTTAATAGGGCAATATTGGAAGGAGGAATTTTTGCCTACTTTGCAAGAATGGTTTTTTAAAGTTTCCTACTTAGCGGAAATGGCAAAAATTTCGGCTTTCTTGAAAGATTAATCGCAAGAGAAGTATCTTTCGGTGTGGAAAAGATGGATAAATTTTATACAATATAAGTATGATATAAGAAAATATTATCTAGCTTTTGAATAATTTATATAAATTTAAGATATTATTTAGAAGTGTAATTGTTATTATTCTTTAATTTTTTATTTTTATTATTTCTTTTTTATTTTCTCTTTTGTTTTTCCTCTTTTTGTTTTTTTATATATAATGGAGTTAAAGTATTTTACAATTTGTTTATTGAGTGTAATTATATTTGCTTAAGGTTTGGGTTTAAAACTTTTTTTCTTTTAAGATCTAGTTAAGCCTGTATTCAGCTCTGGGAAGAACAGGGGAGGGTTTTGGAGTGGGTTGGGAGGGATTGGGGAAGGGGTTTTTATTGTAAAATTTAAAAAAAAATTAATAATAATAAAAAAAAATCCCTGACCTTGCAGGCATCAGGAATTTTCTTCCTTGGACACCAAAATGACTCAATTTTTAAAATCTAGAAATAGCACCATTTTTAAGCATGAAATTTAACGTAGAATCCCATTCCAAGGTCCGTTTTTACATTTGGGTCAAAAAAAAATTTTCACCTCCTGAGCGGGAGAATCCCTGACCCCACCATAAAGAATTTCCTTCCCCGGACACCAAAACGTCTCAATTTTTAAAAAATAGAAAAAGCACCATTTTTAAGCATGAAATTTAACCCCAAATCCCATTCTGAGGTCCATTTTTACATTTGGGTCAAAAAAAAAAATTCACCTCCTGAGCACAAAAATCCCTTATCCCAGTGTTTCTCAACCTTGTCCATTTTAAGATATGTGGACTTCAACTCTCAGAATTCCCTAGCCAGCCATGTTGGCTGGGGAATTTTGTGAGTTGAAGTCCATACATCTTAAAATGGCCAAGGTTGAGAAACACTGCCTTACCCCATCATTATTAACAAGAACAATTGCTGGTTTTCCCAATTGTAGGTGATATTTGGGCGACAAAGCCCGGGAATCCAAAGAATACTTTTCTTAATTTAACATCAACTGTCTTAAAGACAGCACCACTTTTTGGCCTTGTTCCTATGGCAGATTAGAACTTGGCTGCTGGTGCAGGGTAATTTGTATTGCCATACTGTGGGCTCAGGAGTGAAGGATGGCACATTAGCATAACCACGAGAGTGAGTCCAATGTTGCCTGTGGATGTTAGGTTATTCTGATTGCTCACCAAGAAAGAAAGCTATTTATCTATAGAGGATTTCTAAGGCGGGGGGTGCATTGTAGTTTTATTCTCACCAAGAATCATATGGCCAAAAGAACCAATGGACTTTTGTTTTGTAAAGTTTGTGACTGTCTCCGGAAGACTTTGTTAGTATGTTTAATTAGTTGTTTTCCTAACCAATTATTGGACTTGTACGGAATTTTTAAAGCAGATGCAAGTAGCTATTGCCTCAATTCATCTTCACAGATGGGATTTGTGTATCTTACATCTGAGGCTCTGATGCAGGTGGTGATAGGACCTATTTAATGGAACATGAGCCTAAGCATTAATGTCACTGAATATAACCCATCATATTGCTTCCTAATAGTAAATGTGATAAATGATGCATATCCGGCAAGTATTTTGGATTTTCCCTGCTCATTTTGAACCAGTGCTGTATGAAAAGAGAAAAGTAATAATACATTTGGCTCAGATAACATGACAATCTGCAGAAAATGAGATAGCAGAAATGGTTTACAGATAGATGCAGAGGAAAGTGAGCCATTCATTATAGAGCTATTATTTCTTAGCTGTGTTTTGCTCACTTTTGAACACATGCACATATCCCAGATACAGGTGTAGGGAGAAATTGAAAAATCAGCTCTTCTTCTTTTTTTCATTTCTATTGCTCTAAATTATTAGGCACGTATAACGTTATTGTTGTTGTTGTTTACATTATTCTTAACAAATATACTCAGAATTCAGTGCAAGATATACATCTTTTCTGTGAGGGGAGTAGCTCTGAAAGTGTTTTAGCCATATTTGTGGCTAGTTACATCTTTTCTGTTTGCGTGAATGATCATCTGGAAGAAACCTTTGCCTATAGAAATGGTGTAAGAAGATTTCTTTCATCAGAATAAGTAATATTTGGAGCCTAGTTGTTCAGCCACAATCCCAAACCCTTGTCTAAACTTCCTTAAATTGTTGGAAGAACATGGATGACCAAGACATGTAATTTCATTTATCAGATAATAGCAGGAACAATCCATGGGTATCTTCCATCTTGAAAACATCTGGGAACAATTCTTTCTGGATAATATCAACAACAGATTTTAGTATTAAACAATTGGTATGACTGTTTTAACTATTCATACAAAGTGCCTGCATATTTTTCAGGAATCCCCCTCCAACGCTGTTCCAACCAGAAAATTGGTCCAGAGGATTCAACCACTTTATTTCTCAGTAAGTAATACCACTTTTTGTGTTGAAAGGCTAATTTTTTAAAGGCATTGTGAACTGATCTGTGGAAAACTTTGGTAATGAACATACATGTAGGGGAATAAAAGCTACTTTTTTCAATTTGTATTACATTTGGGGAAAAAAGTATTGTGACTATTGAAAGGCACAGATCTTAACTATAAATTTATTATTTATATTTATTTGATTGCATGTTTATTTTTTTGGAACATATTATTTATCTCTGACCTTTTATTCAGGAACTCAAGATGATATATAGAATTTCTTCTCCCCCCCCCCATATAGCAACAATCCTATAAGTGGGGGTTGAGCTGAGAGGGATTAACTAGGCCAACATCTCATTTGGGGAGTTTCTGTGAATGAAGGTTTGATTATGTTGGGTTCTTCTGCATCTAAATTCATGATCTTACTATATCACAGTGCCTCTTATCTTCCCACCAAATGGAATCACCCATTCTAATTCTGCTTTGCTAACTTACAACTAAGGAACATAAATCTCTCGAGAAGAATGGTTTAGCAATGATTGGAACTATCACCAATAAAGTTCGCAATTTGCCAACTTCACACAGCACCTTAAAATCTGCTTGCTGCATGCCTGAGTTTCCTTCAGGTGATTCTGGTGGTTCAGGTGATTCTGACTCATTCATGATTGTAGCGACATGGATGAGAGTAACTCTCCAAATACATTTAGTGAGCTTTACATTGGCAGCAGGGATTTGACTCTAACTCATATTTTTTCCACTAGAATGCACTGAATGAACTAGATTGGGGAGAGACATTATCTTATTTTAATTTTTCAATGATGTGAATAAATATTAACCTCCATTGTTAAACATCAAGTAACAGACTGGGTTCATACAAATTATTAGCTGGTTGATTGAACAGGTCATAATGCCCAGTTCACACACAACCATATAAGATAAACCATGGATTGAAAATCATAATGACTGAGTTCATACTCAATCTAAGTTAGAACCAAATGGCTAAGTGGAACAAAACCTATAAGCTTTATGAATCTTAAAAATGTCTGCTGAACAATATAATCAATTTTCATGCTCTTGATTGTTGAAACTGGTCATTTTTTTATTTACAATCTAAAGAAGCATATAAGATACAATCAATTGAGTTGTACACCTTAAAAAAAAACTTAAAGCTCTTATTGAGTGCTATGTATGGGTATGTGTTTATGTTCTGATACTTTTACAGATTAAATTTTTAAAAATGCAAGTACCCTATTCGGTGGTCTAAATCTGATATGCATGGGATTAATTTGTGGGGGGGACGGGAATCCAGAATGTTACCCTGAAGCTTCAAGCTCTCCTCTGGGATCTGGAAAAAGAATTATTTGAAGAATCCTGCTAACAGTGCTGTGATGATCAATCATGGCAGAGCATTTCAGAATTATTCAGACTATTTTAGCATTTAGGTTCTTTGAAGAAAATGTTTATGATAAAACACAACTGTTTAGGTTGTCAATCATTGTTTATAGATGGTTTGGTTTCCACTTAAAATTTCATTTCTTTAAAAAATGCAATAAAAATGAAGTCTACACAGCATTGAACTGTCCAACTATTAGTGATAATTGGCTCATTTATATGCATTAGATACACATTTGTCAGTGTCTGACTTGTGACAGCTTTGCTTTGATAAATTAAAAGCAGTGATTGTAACAAGTCCATTTGCCTCTTACCCATATATTAGGACCTTGCCTGATTTTTCTGTCATACTTTTGATGAGTAGTTGACTTTTCAATAATTCCATTATCTACCTTCTTCTTGAGGCTGAATATCATTTGCATAAGAAGCTTATCTTGAACCAGTGTGTCCAAATGTATGTAGTTACACAGTTACAATTTTTCAGACAAATGTTATTTCTGCCTCTGATTCAAATCAAATGAAATCACCTGCCTTCCCATTCTCACCTCGCTCATCCAAAGTCGCTGTGCAGAGTAGCCAAGTAGCCACTCAAGTTGTTTAAGGAGCTGACACAGTTAGGTTCACATGTGCTTCTCTTGCTTCCTGGCAATAAAAATACAACAGTTACCAATTAAAATACAAATGGATTATAGTCCTTTCATGATTCCCAAGCCTAGTTGCCTAGCTAGTTACAACAGTATAGCAGAGTTTGTAAATGCGCAATAGATATGTCATCTTGAATATTTTAAGACTACATGACATAAATTTAAATAATACTTTAGGAAGTAGGTATGATCCAAGTGATTGTATACCAGAGTAAGTTCCCATTTATAATATTTCAGGTTTTGAAATAGAAATGGTTAGCTTCGTTAATTTACATTTTGAATTTGATCTCATGTTTTGGACAAACATATTCTAGTCAATTCTAGTTAAACTTTACACAATAAAAAGACAGTTAATCAATGAACTGTTTGGAGTGCTTTTCAAACATGCATTTTTTAAAAGTTCAGAACTTATAAAAAGAAGTGGACTTTTCAGTATGTCTTTTCTTTTTTTTTACTGAAATGCCACGTCCTAATTTTCCATCTCCCCCCAAGAGTATAAGAAAGAGAATATGGTACAGAGGCTTCAGGACTGGGGAGATTGTGGCTGAAATCCTATTCAGTCATGGAAATCCATCAAGTGATTTGGGGCTGATTGCTCTATCTCAGTCTAGCCAACCTCACAAGATTATTGTGAGAATAAAAGGGGAGAGAAAAAAGAAGAAAATCATGTATTCTGTCACCAGTTCCTGAATGAAAAGCAGGTTGTAATTGTAATACATAAGTGGAATAATAAATAAATTTTCTTAACAAGGGTGAAATTTTACTATTATTCATGGCTTAGCCACACAGCAACTGCATCTCTTCAGTTTCTATTGGACAAATCTCTCCTCAGCCCAACTTTGATCTGAAACACAAATTCAAAATAACCTAAAAGATATAGACATTTCTAAATCTGTAATAGCATATGAGGTTCAGCAATGTCTTTATATTATCCTGTTATTAACATTTAATTTCTATTTTGCTGGCATTTGAAGTAGGAGGAAATTGCAATGTATATAATACCACCATCTTAAACCAAAGTTTTTTTTATTATAGATACATTAAATGTGTAGATAATAACTTATTAAGTAAACATCTTGTCTCATGATAGTCCTTCAGAAAAATATAAAGCTTTTATTACTAATGTAGTTTTTTATTACTACTGTGATGACTGATAGTAAATTCATATGGCATCTACAATGCACATATTCACTTTTTGGGTCCAAACTATTGTAAAAAATATTATTGTATTTGTTATGTTGGTTGCACAGACATCCAGATATTTAGACTGGATCTGGTATTTTTGTCCACCTATTGAATCCTTCCCAAGAATCTGTGATAGGCTGTTGTATGGAGTTAAAGGCATTGTCGTAGGGCAGGGGTCTTCAAACTTGGCCCTTTTATCGTGCCTGGCTGAGGAATTCTGGGAGTTGAAATCCACAAGTCATAAAAGGGCCAAGTTTGAAGACCCCTGTCGTAGGATGTAAGCTGTTCAAAATAATGCTGCCTTTTGCAATTGGCTGGTGACAATTTTGTCAATGCCAGTGGTGTTCCGGTGGTGCTCCAGATGTTTTGAGATTGCACCCAAAGAGCCTATTATTATTGGTACTATCTTTATTTTCTTTTGCCACAGTTGTTCTATTTCTATTTGAGGGATTTTATATTTTGTGATCTTCTCCAGTACTTTGTCTTTATTCTGCTGTCTCCAGGTACTAGTATACCCATTATCCAGACTCTTTTGGCTTTCTTATCAACGATTGTTAAGTCTGGGGTGTTATATGACAGATGCTTGTTTGTTTGAATTTTAAGGTCCCAGAACACTTTAGTTTCTTCATTTTCTATTATTTTATCAATTTAGTGGTCCTACCAATTCTTGCAGATATTCCAATGCACCATTATTGCTATTTTGTCATGCTGGTATTTGTATCAGTCAGTCTTATTAATATTATAATTATTGTCATAATTGTCTTTTAATTTAATGTTTTGATTTCCTGTCATCCTGTGTGTTATCACAATGTATTCCACAACCAGCAAAATTTTCCTTTCAATATCTGTGTTCATTTCCCATCACCCCAATATTTCATGGGCACATTTTTATTAAATAGGTAATATTTATTATTTCATTTATGTTTAGCTTTCTCTGAAAGATCAAGTCTGTACAGATCACCCTTTTATCCCTACAACTATAGACAGAGTAGGTACGCTGGACTAAGAGATTGTTACTGACCCAAAGTTGCATAGTTGGCTTCATGATTGAACAGTGATATAACACAACATGAGAGCATGAGTGAGGGCACAAAACTTACTCAAGGTGAAGGGAAATTGCCATGTGGCTTAGATTGGCAATCTAAGGCCTAACAGGCATTATGCTACGGACACTGGATAAAGGCATTAAAAATTTGGACCTCTGTTTATGTTCAGCTGTTACTGGCACCTGAAAGCAGCAAAATTTTTACATTTAGGAAAATTGCAAAATTGTTGACTATAAAATCCTGCCTATTTAATAATAATAATAACAACAACAACAACAATCAGAAAAGAGCTGGAAGGGACCTTGAAGGTCATCTAGTCCAGCTCCCTGCTAAAGCAGAAATCCCTATACCATTTCAGACAAGTGGCTGTCCAGTCTCTTCTTAAACACCTCGAGTGATGAAGCACCCACAATGTCTGGAGGCAAGCTGTTCTGCTGGTTAATTGTCCTCACTGTTAGGAAGTTTCTCCTTAATTCCAGGTTGCTTCTCTCCTTGATTAGTTTCCATCCGTTGTTTCTTGTCTTTTCAGTTTCCTTGCTTCTGTTTATTTTTTGGAGATGTCAAGGAGTTAATTAATTTGGATTAACATGTAAAGTTTCTTTTCAAGTTAATATTGTATGCAGGTTGTCCCCTCTCCCCCTTTTTTGCCTGATGCAGATGCATTCATTGTGTAAAAAGCGTATTTAATTCATTTCAAATAGAATTCTTTATTGGCCAAGTGTGTTAATTCTTGTATTTTATTCTTAACTCTGCTTTTTTTTTTTGAAATGTTGACTCTAATCTTAGTATTATTTATTGAGGGATAGCATTCAGGCCAAGTTATTCATCAGAAGTAGCACTGGAGCTAATGGGACAGTTACGATTGCTTACTTAAGTCCCATTAATTTCAGTAGGATTTGGTCTAAATGCTACCTACCTCCAACAGTTTGCTTAGAAAGAAGGGTAATAATTTTAATGCATCACAGTATGTTCCAATAAAGTATTGTTCATATAATTCTGATAATATAATATGGCATTTTACTGAAAAATGTCTTGCCTTATAGGCAGAATATGTTAGAATAAATTCAGAACATAAAATTGTGAGTCAGACATTTATCACAGTAGCACTGCATGTGTTTTAAGAATTATTATTTGTCCATGTAGTAATGTCCACTTAATCAGTTTAGATGTTTTGCTCTGTTGATTCTCTTGTTGCTAGTAATGCCTCTATATATTCCTGGATATTATTTGTGATTTTCTTTAAATTGAATATATGAATTGTGTGCTTATAGGTGTAATCCTTATATGTAATGTAATTACTGTAAAATGGGCACCTGCAGCTGGAGTTAAAAGACAATGGAGAGAAAGTTTATAGTTCCTTGTCTTGGAATAAGAATAATAAACTTTTATACAAAGTGAAGAATTATAGTTACTGGCAGCTATGTGACACAGATTTAATTCCAAGATGTTCCTATGGCATGCAGTATGTGGCTTCAGAGAGGGGAAGGTGTTTCATATTTGCTACAGATTTGTTTACTGTACTTATGATTGTCTCCTTGAAAAAGCTGCACCTTTTTCTGGTCTCACATAGTAGGGGTGCACCCATGAAAATACACATTGAATTCTGGAGGTGTTAAAAAGGTAATAAGTTGGTGCAAGTATCTTTTACTATCCTGTTGTTGCCTTTTTATTGTCTCCTGAAATTAAACACTTCTTTTAAGTGTCACCATTAAACAAAGTGTAGTGCACAGTCCGATGCTATAAGTGAAGCACCTTCCCTGCATAGCCTTAGTATTACTTGAAACACTGCAGGGACAAGATGCAGCTCCTTTGACCAATCCCTATGGGTTGACTGAGGATGTCTAGAACTATGCATTCCTGGGAACTCATTAGGCTGGTTCCCACCTTAAACAATTGTAAGGAGAAATCTACTCTTAGGTTCTGACGTGATGTATTTGAAAGAATAGGATTACTTAAGACCAGGGGTCTTCAAACTTGGCCCTTTTATGACTTGTGGATTTCAACTCCCAGAATTCCTCAGCCAGCATGCCTGGCTAAGGAATTCTGGGAGTCGAACTCCACAAGTCATAAAAGGGCCAAGTTTGAAGACCCCTGTTTAAGACAAATGCTTGCTATATTTAAGCAATGACTTTGCAAAACACATCTGAATATAAACCCAACTTCAGTCACAATTTTTGTTTTCAAATAAAGTACAGTTGCTTCACTCAAGATGAAATTTGGATTCACCAATCAGACATCCATGTAACAACCATGAGATTTGGCTTTTCTCCACTGATGGGTTGAAGCACTCTTCACCTATCCTGTAGAACTAGAGCTGTGGGAAATTTGCTGGAGACAAGATAAAGGAAACGAAAGCAACATCTGGAACAGAGAATAAGAAAAGGTGACCCAGGGCATATTGGTGCTGTGGTGAGCTGCAAGTAGGGAAATGCCCCCTGGATTAAAAAAAATGAGATGTGAGAAAAGATTGAACTCAGAGATGTCAGTGAACATTTTCTTTTTTCCAGGTATTGAACAAGAAAGTCAAATCAAAGTAACAGAAATTATTCTCCGAAGGTTGCATGACTGACTAAAGTTTTATTCCTATAGATGAAAAAAAAAAACTCAAATTCTTTTACAATTTAAAAAACTATCAATAAAACTTCTATAATCACCCCAATGATCCAAGCAGAATTGGAATTAATTAATGTGATTTGATTCAAGTAGATAGATCAATGTAGATATAAATGGGTCTTGCCTACTAGACTCTCTCTCTCTCTCTCTCTCTCTCTCTCTCTCTCTCTCTCTCTCTCTCTCTCTCTCTCTCTGTGTGTGTGTGTGTGTGTGTACACTGAATTCTCTGTGAATGTAACAGACAAAAACCTAAAAATGTGCTGTTTATCATGGCATACTAATATTGGACACACCACCTGTAGAATTTTGGGAGTGAGGCTGGACCTATATAATGCTACATGGATATTTAAGATGTCAGGTGCTCTATAGAATTATGACTAAAAATTAAAGGAAATGATGGCTACAGGCAAAGCTGGCAATATTTTTCCTCAATTTGTTAATTTGCTTATTTTTTAAAAAATGTCATACAGCAATTTGGTTATATTCATTTCGAGTTTGGAGCAGGTGAACAGATGTGAGGGAACCAGCACCTTATTGCATCTGCACAGTAGGCTACGTAGCTTCAGGGTATGACTAGCTTATGTGAATCATGCAAAGCAGAGGCAGGAAGCAGCCATCTCAGGCGGTTGCTTACGTATGAGGCAAAATGAAAAAAAGAAGCCATTAATCCCGTAGAGGAGCTTTTCAAAACATGACTTTTTAGTTCTTAGGTTGTTTTGCTTTTCCCTTCTAAACCTTCAAGCAATGAAGATAGCCACAAAATGTCTTCAATGGAAGCATTCCTGAAAACAATGGCAGATGTTAAAATGGCTGTGTTAGATGTCCTCTGTTAGAGAAATGGATTGAATAGAATGTCTCTGAGGCGACAGTGTGAAAATATACAGCTGCTATGCACTCACAAGTCTCTCAGCAACTGTTCAGATTTCATGCTAATTTCTAGTTGTCTCCCCCAGCTTTTAAATAGAAGCTGAGGAAGATATGGGAAGAACTAGGAAAGGGTTTAGTGATGTTGGAGAGGGTGCTAGGATATTATTTTGCTTGTATAGGGAGGAGAAAACAATTCAATACAAGCCATCAGTGTTTGGATTTGCCTCAAGGAAGCAGCTCAGAGTGGCTCAGCTCCCTTGTCTGGAGAATCTTTGGTGGTCTACAAAGTGCTTAATGGAGGGGAAAATTAACATCTGTGTTGTAGCTGATTTGCCCAAATGCATCTGCCTGCTACTGATTAGACTGCTATTGTTCTTACAGCTTGTGTAGACTACAGGAATGGGTTCTCCATGGGACTGGTTTTGAAGGCGTTGGGGAAAAAATATTGGAGAAAAAATGATTAAGAGTAAAAAGAAAATGGTTAGGTTACTAATTAGAAACATGCCACTTCAATCCCAAATCAATCATTTCGGTTTAAAGAGAATTCAAGGGGCTACTTACCTTAAAAGCCCTGAAAAATTAGGTATTACACTACTACAACTTTATCTCCTTATATCTGAACCTATATTAAGATAACCCAAAGCTCTTCCTCTCTCCCTCCCTTCCTGTCTCTTCCTGTCACTTTATTTTCTTTTTTCTTCTTTCTTTCCTACCTTTTCCTTTCTTTTTTTCTTTCTTTCTCCTTACTCTCTAGTCCCTAGATATGAAACATATGATAGCAAATGGAAATAGTCCTAGTTTTGGAATATCTTTCTCTGGAAAATTTGACTGGTGCTTTCATAATCTTTTTATATCACTTGAGATACCCCCTTTCTTCCACTCAGACTTTTAGACTTTTTAGAATTTCTACTCTGGTACAATTTTTGAAGTTCTTGAGCTGAGGAGCTCTGTGATACAGTATTTACAACAAATCAAGCCAACAGATAATATTTTGCTTTACACCCAATCCACAGATGCCAGAGTAGACCAGGATCTAATACGATACCTGGCCTTTCCTTCACATTACAATAAAGGAAAATGTTTCAGTTTGATGTTAATGTCAGCTGTAGAGATTGGATAATGGGTAAACTAACATTTTCCATATGCTATTAAACCCAGTTGCTACCTCTGCAAATTGTGGGATGTAGAGTCCAACACATTAGGAGGCTGCTGCCTCCAGTCACTTAACACCATTCTCCATGGTCATTTTGGCTTAGGATAAACTTGATACCGGTTTGCTATGCCTGACTGATGCTTTCCAAAACACTTGACAAGTTTTTTAGGCAATCCTTTCATACACTGTTTTAGTGGTCTTCTGAAAATGGGTTATAGAGGAGAGGAGATCAAGCTGAATTGGGAAAGGCAACTGGGTTCTGCCACCTGTATGTTATTGGTTCCAGGAAGTACATTATAGCATTTTTCCCTCCTTCTGTTGAGAAAGGGTTTTGTGTAGCCATAATTTTTTATTATTTTTAGTATATGGGGCGTGCATTTTGCTTACTTGCCTTTGGTTATAGCATCATTGAGAGATAAAAGCTCACTCATTACTGATCATTCCATCCTTTGCCCCCCCCTTCTGCAAATGTTAATTGACTGAAAGATCATAGCCAAAGAATAGGGGTGCAAAGTGGAGGGTAGACCCATAATGCTTCCCCCCCCAAACTTTACTCTATGCCTGTGACTTGTTAAATCAGACTATTTTTTTAAGACTGAGCCTAGCACTCTTTTGAAAGAATACTAAACCTGTATGGGTATTGCTTGCTTAGTGACCACTCATTCAGCAACCTTTTGAAGTTATGATGGAGTTAAAGGAGACTTATGGTCAGTCCTTGAACTTGTGGCTGTTGCAGTGTCCCATGGTCATGAGATTGCCATTTGTGACCTTCACAGCTGGCCTTAGACAAGTAAAGTCAATGAGGAAGTTGGCAGGACATTGCAAGTTACAGTCACGTGACATTGCACTTAATGGTCTGCAGTGATTTGCTCAAAGATTGCAGCTGGAACTGATGTTGTAAGTTGGCATAGTCATGTGACATTTCATTTAATGACCACATAGTTGCTGATCCCAATTGCGATCAGTGAGGACTTCCTATATCTCCAGAACAACTGGGTCACAGGTATGGAGGAGGGACACGGGATGCCACAAGGTGGAGTTTTTCCATTACATTGGATTACAAATTTAGGACCAGCACCACTCCTCAGGATTCTTACCAAAACAGAATAGGGTTCAGCTGCTGGGGCAGCAGACTTAATGCCGGCATGCTTTTCTAGCAATTGAAGACTGTTGGACTTCACTTGTGGATTGGGCAGTCACCTATCTGTGCCTCCCCCCCCTTTCCATTCAATCAGGTCCAATTCTTGGACAGTGCCTGGACAAGTTCCTGCAATTTTCTTGGCAAGGGTTTTCAGAAATGATTTGCCCTAGCTTCCTTCCTTCCTTCCTTCCTTCCTTCCTTCCTTCCTTCCTTCCTTCCTTCCTTCCTTCCTTCCTTCCTTCCTTCCTTCCTTCCTTCCTTCCTAGGACTGAGAGACTGACCCAAGGTCACCCAGCTGGCTTTGAGTCTAAGGCACGCCTAGAATTCATAGTCTCCTGATTAAGGTCTAATGCCTTAAATCATTATAGCAAGCAGGCTCTCAGTCGGTGCCTCAGATAAACCTTTCTCAGTTTTAAGAAATAAATGCAAACATGAGCTTAGGACCACAATGCTTTCTGGTTTGTTTACATAGGTGGACTGTTTCTGACAAGATAAGCCACCATTTTTGCTATGGTTGTAACATCTATTTCTGTCCATTTATTCATTTGTAAATATTTGTTCACATCTGACTATTGATGAATAGCTTCCCCTTTCAGCCTTCTGATTTGCTAGTTGCAAAATGACAAAATGCAAAATTCTTGGAGGCAGAGCGATACACACAATGTTATCATCCTGATGCAAGCTGCCCATGAAAATGCTCAGAAGTGGCTCTGAATCAGAGCTAGTATACCTTGTTCTTGCCTCACAAATGTTTCGTCTTTGCCTATAATTTTGTGGCAGGAATTAGCATGCTAGATTTTGGTAATCTAACAAACGGCAGCAACCTGTTTAATGTAGTGATACTAATGAATTCTGGGGATTAATTTTCAGTTATAAAAGCATAATGGAAGGTACTTGATTTAAAAATTAGGTTATAGGTTGATTTTCCTCAAGACTAGCATTTATTGAGTTTGTTTTTTTCAGTATATTTTATTATGTATAGCAGTATCTCTCAATCCAGTGACGTCCAGATGTGAAGGTAGGGAGAGAGTGCTATTAGCCTGTCATATCATTTCATAATTATTTCTAGAATAAGCAAAAACCTTCGTGATCAGAGCAGCCTGATAAATACATCCCCCCCAACATGTTTTTGTTTTTATTGATTATTGGGATGAGAAAGGTGGTCACAAAAGTTCAATAAATCAGTCAATGGAATATTAATATGAAAATATGAAGACAGTACATTCTTGCTATTGCAGCATTTTAATTGGTCCTAATAAAGAGAATGGTCAACGGTGAACTCTTCTATAAATTAATCCAATATTTACTGAAGTAATAGCTTAAAATGTAGCTTGGGTGGCCCCCACACACTATTGTGTTTCTTTCCATGATCACTTTCATTGAGTTTAGTGGTATGTTTATTATCAGCGTTGGTATTTTTACATTGCAATAAATTCCATATGTTCAATAGGAAGACTTTATTTCCCAAACCAAAAAAAAAAAAAAAAAAACAAGCCAAGGGACATGCAAAAATACATGTTAAGTTTTTCCCAATATAGAAGAATGTCCAATTGTTTTGGCAGCCCAACTATTGTTTGCAAGAAAACTGGGTCTTTAAGGATACTTCTGGATCAATAGCTCCTAATGCTATTATCCCATCTTTGAAGGGCAATTTCTAGTTGAAAGGCAATTTTAAGCTATCCTTTCATTCTCTCCTTAACAGACTTTCTGTAAATGTACAATAAGAGAAGCAGTATGGAAAAATATAGGAGAAATACAAATAGATGTCATTAAGATCCACTGTAAAATTCTGTGATTGAACCAAGAGGTTGTTGTATAAAATTACTGAGCCCTACCACAAAGAGGTTTTTCCCACCACAGCAATGGGACATATTAATAATAATCATATGTTGTACCTAAGTGATTACTGCCCTGAAATATATATGGTTCAGCCTAATTTTTTTTTTCACCCTTAGGAAAAGGAATGCTTTGGGAAATGTTTTTGCGCTTGCTTCCCACATTTGCAGGCAGGGAAAAAAATAGGGCAATAACAGGCACAAATGTTTAGCTGGGAGGTTCCAACCTCATTCATCTGCAGTGCACACCCACTTTCCTTTTAGAGAGTCCCAGGCTGTAATGCAACATGCAGGGTACAGTTTGAAAGACAGTTGGAGTTGCAGAAGAGTGTGGATCAACAAAGGACTCGGGCATGGAAATGGCAAACATGGGGCAAACCTTAAGTCTTAGAAGCATTCCAAATGCATTTTACTTGGAGACCTATCTCTCTCTTTTTTTTTTTTTGCCAAATGGTGGATGAATGCTATATTATATATATATATATATATATATATATATATATATATATATATATATATATATATATATGTCTTTGGTTGTTCGGGTTTTCTCCCACGTAAAATTGGAAGTGTCTTGGCGACGTTTCGACGAAGTCCCATTCGTCATCTTCAGGCTGGTGCTTTCAGCTTCGTGCCTCGAGCAGCAATGTGTGGTCTTAGCTGTTTCTTCCTTTTAACTGCCAGTGGGGGTATGAACTGATTGGGTGGGAGCTTGGCTGTGTTCTGATTGGGTGGAGGTGTGTTCTGAATGGTTAGGGGCTTGGCTGTGCTCTGATTGGCTGGGGGAATGTTCTGTTTGGTTGTGCTCAGGTTAGTCTGAGTGCAGAGGGGTTTAAGATTTTGGGCTGCCTTGCTATTCCTTGGCTTTGCGTTCATGGTCGTGCCTCCTCTTCATGGAGGGTGTCAGTTTGCTTCATGTATGGATTGGAGGGGTTTAAAGTGGCTAATGATGCAGCTGTGGTCTGGCTTCTGGTTTGTGGTCGTGCCTTGTCATCGGTGTGGCTTTGGGTTTGTTTTTTGCGTGGATGTGTGGTGGTGACATCCTGTGTGGTTTTTGTGAGTGTGGGTCTGGTATCATTTTTTGTGTTAGGGAGTCGTTTGTCAATAAGGGCGGGTTTCCAAATGGCTGGTAGGCGGGAGGTATCATCTCGCTTGTTCATGCTGTGTGGGCGTTTTTCTATCTCGATGGCTTCTCTGATTATTCTGTTATTAAAATGTTCACTTTTGGCAATGGTTCTGGTATTTTTAAAGTCAATTTCATGTCCTGTGGCTTTAAGGTGTTGGACCAGGGAAGATGTTGGTTCCTCTTTTTTGACTGAGTTCTTATGTTCTTCAATGCGTGCACTTATTCTTCTGTTGGTTTGTCCGATGTATGTGGTGGGACAAGTGGTGCATGGGATTTCGTATACTCCTTGATTTTCTAATTCAATTTTATCTTTGGGGTTTCTAAGGATGGTGGATATTTTTCTGTTTGTGCAGAATGCTGTTTTGATGTTGTGTTTATGGAGGATCTTACTGATTCTGTATCCCTAGGACACACCATCTACCAGAAGAAAACACACACAAACCGCTATCTGCACGCTCTCTCACACCACCACCCAGCACAGATCAACTCTGTAGCCAAGACACTCATCTCCAGAACAAAACGCTTAGCTGACGAACAACACCTAAAACCCGAACTACACACTCTCACCAATGTACTAACATCCAATGGATTCCATAGAAATAAGATTACAAACCTAATCCAAAAAGAAACCCCCACTAAAATCCAAGACAAAGAACAAGAAAACGGCAAAGCCCTCCTCCCATACATAAAAGGCACCACAGACAGAATCAGTAATATATATCAGAATAAAAGGTTTTTGAGGTCTTCCGTTGATGAAGGTAACACCAAATCAGGATAGGAAGTATGGCATAGTTTTTTCCCCTTCCATCGTTATTTTCTTATATTTCCTGATTTGGAGTATCCCTTTCTTGCTTCTTCCCTTTCTTGCAACTTTAGGCGTGTGTGACAGCAACTTAGCCCTTGTATTTACTGAAAAGGAACTTGGCTCAATCAACTTATGAATGGATTTTTCCTGATCTATTACCATCCGGTTTGTGGACCGGTGCCAGGCCACAGCATGCCAGCAACTGGTCCACACAAACAAGCAAAGCCCCATCCGTGGGATGCAGGCAGCATGCAAAACCGTGCACTCTCCAGTCCGCAGAAAAATCTTTCTCCATGGAACCGGTCCCTGGTGCCCAAAAGGTTGGGGATCTCTGGTATAGATTATATAGCTAGAACCTGGAGAAGGACATTTGTTAGGGAATGAGGGTATATTTTTGAAGTCTTGTTGGATCTGCTGTACAGTATATGAATAGCAATATGCGAACTGTTGTGTAACAATGTGTACTGGATTAATTAGGCTTTCTTGGATGGGCCATGGAACAGAATGCCTTTGAATATTAATTGAGTTAGAGGAGAAAATATTGCCTTACAATGCAGTTTTTGTGTGAAAGAAGATTATAGTCTAAATGGATTTTTGATTTGAACAGGACTATTATTTTGTCCTTAAGTGATTATTCTCTGATGAAATGCCATAAACAGAGAAAAAGTTTGGAATCATAAGTCTTGATATTCTACATTTTCCTCAGAAATTCCATTAAACCCTCCCACATAAATTGTCTTTATGGGGCAAGAGGTTAGACTAGAAGACCGTCAAGGTCCCTTTCTGTTATTCTGTTATCTTGAGGGTAATACTTTTGGCAAAGATACAACTATCTCCCTGCAACATATAAGCTACTCCAAACCCAAAGTAGCTTTATGAGGGAAATAAGTCTATGTTACGACAAGCAGAGATTGGTGCCCTTGTACTTTAGTAGGAAACATAGAGCTGTGAGTGGCAAATACTGCTTTCCAAGCCAAGTTATTTCGTGTCACTGAAATGTGCTGCAGAATTCAAGCAGAAAGAAACAAGTTTCCTTTATTTCAGAGTTCCTTAGCCTGTGACAGCAAGATGGACTCCACAGAAAGTTTCCAACAATTTCACTGCAATGGGAATGAATTAAATAAAACTAGAAAACTGGGGTTTACCCTCACTGTAATGATCTCCCCTAAATTCTGTGGAAGAGGACTACATAGGCGGGAAAATCGATGATGAGAAACTATGCATTTGGCTCTTGTCAAAGAACTTGGGAGAACAACATAGAACTGCTGTTCCTTGCACTTTTCCCTTGCTTTAGAAAACGTGTATAAGAAATAACAGTGAAAACCACAATTTCCCATGTTTCTTTGATTTGTATAAGCCTTGATTCATGGACATACAAATCATGGGCCTTTCAGAACCTCTGTGCAGATTGGCAAGCATATACACCAAGAAACAAAGTATTTTATTTATTATTATAAAAAAATGATGCAGCTGCCCAGCTTGCATATTACAACTCCGAGCAGCTTCCAGTAAGCCAAAAAATAAACAAAAAGGTCCCTGAAATAACCCTTAATTCCTGGCCCATCCAAAAGAATCTTAGAAGTAAGCTAATAGGTGCACATTTTGTACTGAGATGTTAGCCATCAATTATGAATTCTAATATATGGTTCTTAAGTGGTTAGTTCTAGTGGGAGAACTATGTTCAAATCGTTGGGAAAAGGGATAGTTTTTTGTGCTTTTTATTGGGATATGTATCCAAGCTAGAACTGGTTTTTAATATTAATCTCTATGGAAACAGACAGTAGAGGAATACAGGAACACTCGGAAGGGACTTGGAGCTTGCCTCCTCTAAGGGAGAGGCAGTCTCACAAACAACATATGCACTTAATGAAGGCATTTGGGATGGTGGGCACATCTGAACTTGTCACAGAGGTTCTCAGACTGATTGTTCATATGTGCACTTAGTTGGGCAAGTCTGACTAAGTTCAGTGGTTCTGTGTAAAGGTAGTTTGGCTCCAGAGTACGTTGCTGTTTCGCTGAATCTCATTCTAATCATAGTTTTAATGTCATATTAATCATATTTCTGATGTCCATGATAACAGCAAAGTAGTTTCCTTAAATTAAAATAATCCATTATTTTCTTTTTTTTTAAAGTCCAACATATTTTGAGACAAAGGGGGCGGAGCCTAACTTTTAACCAGATAACTAATAGCCAGCGTATATAAACGCTAGAGCATATCATGAAAATTGTCCTGCACTATGCCACATCAGAATGTTGGTGATCTATCAGTGGGAAAATGTCCTGGAACTATGTTCCTTGAAATCTAATGAGCTCTATTCAGGGACTTGATTTGCTTATTTTTGCTTTTTATATTGCGGTTATTCAGTTATGCAGCTGCTAGTTAATAAACCATTTCACCATGTAAGTTGTGACAGCTATTTATTTATTTATTTATGAGACTTATATACCGCTTTAAGTGCAAGCACTCTCTAAGCGGTGTACACCAGTAAGCAATGTATATATATATATTTACATTGCCCCCAACAATCTGGGTCCTCATTTTACCTACCCCGGAAGGATGGAAGGCTGAGTCAACCTTGCTAGTTATAATATTCTTTTTCTTGCATGACTAATAAGCATGAGGAAGCTTCTTGCCCCTTTTTAGAAGCAAGGATTCCATCATTTTAAAATGGGCAATTTCAGGTCTGTACAAAAACTGGTTATTTAATGGGAATTGGAAAGGCAGGCTGCTAGTTTTATATTCAGGTAAAAAAAGGTAAAGAAGTCCCTGCAGATTTTATTCCACTAGTCGTTACCAACTATATTCAGGAGACAAGTGTAGGAGATGACCAGGCTGAGCCTGAGGGATAAGTAAAAGTCATGAGTCCCTTCACATCTGCAAGAGATCTAAGTCCAGCCCACTTTGAATGCCTCTCTTATCTTTCCCGCATTTCCCTTAACAGTCAGTTGGCCAGATTCTTATAGAGAGTTTAAGCTTTCAACAAATCTTTATACTCATTTGAACTGCCTGAATCTCCTGATTTCCCAAGCGCTTGACAGCAAGACAACTACACAATAGCGACAATTAATCATAATGGCAATAACCACTCCTAGTTGGTTATCTTTGTCATGTGGGCACCTAAGATGTGTATTTGTTTATGCAATAAAGAAATCAGACCTATCAGAGCAAATTTATTATGCCAACTAGCTAGCTAGCTATCCCTTTTCTTTTTTCGGGATTCTCCCTTTCATTTGCATTCCTTCTGGATCCTCCTTCTAAGAGTCAGATTTCTGGAGTGACTCTATCCAGTTCTGTTTAGTCCGGGGGGGGGGGGGTATTTTTAGAGTTTTCCCGTAAGTTTTTCCTATTTCTCTAAGCCATAAAAGTTTCTCTGGATCCACTGATTTTGATATTTATCTCTTGTGTGCAACTAGGGCTGGCTAGTGGATTACTGCCAGAAAGTTGCAATCCCCATCAAATGATTACTCATATAGTTGTGACAAAAGGATTGTTCTACATGTGGACTGAGACATGAACTATTTATTTTTTTCATTTTACATATCCACCGATCTCTCTGACGTGACTCTGCATGGCATACAATAAAGCTAATAATTAAAACAAATCTTAAATAACCATGACAAACAATTGATATAAAATATAAATAAGATCATGAGAGAATGCTCCAAGATATCACATATAGCAGAATCATCTTGCAGACTCCCTAAAACTCAAGGATCCCCTAGTGTGCTAAAAAAAAGGCATGTTTTAAGAGATTTCTGGAAAGCCACTAGGATTAGGGCTAATCCCAGTTCAGGGGGAATGATGTTCCTAACAGGGGATGGCAGAAAAAACTCATCCCGAGGGTCCCACTAGAGGGAGTTCTTTGGATGATGAAGGAAAGGCAACAGGATATATAGAGATTCTTTCCTTTCCATCACAGAATCACAGGCTGGAAGCGTTTCCAAAGCAGAGTGAGCCTTGGAATTCCAGCCAGTTTACAGAGGTGAGTCATGGTAAATGTATATAACAACATTTTTCTAATTAATTCAGTTTACTTTTAAAGATCTGCTTTGAACCATCAATAATTTCATTATAAACAAAGCATTTTAAAACAGTTTATACTTTTTTATTTTGCTTTGACATATTCTAATTTTACCAGATTTTCTATGAGAGAGGTTATATATTTCTAGAGACTGATGAGCATTTTTTTAAAAAAAATACTGAAACAGTGACATACAAATAAAAAAAAAACATGAGTAGAGAAATAAAAGGAACCAGAACCATACAAACCAAATGATGGATTTATTTTTATTGGAGGCTGTGAGTGGTATTTAAATCTCTGTGGAGGTGGCTAGATTTTAGATAGTAGGTTTTATTGTTTTAGTTTTTATATCAGGAAGCTCCAGGTCCAAGAGAAGCAGTATCTCATGAGCATTTGTAAAAGACATCATTTCCCAGGCGGTTTGTTCTTGAAATTTTCAGAAGAGCTTTGAAATTGATTTTTTTTTTGAGGAAATAAAAAATATGGAAGTTCCTCAGACCGACAGACATTACTGATGGATAATTGTAGGAATTATGTGTTTATATTCTTTAACAATGATTGAGGCTGAGCTTGGTGATGTATCTTTTGCCTTTTGTCATTAATACTGTATATTATTTAGATGATATGTAAAGGTAGAACACTGTACATTTACACTTAATACTGATCATTTGTTGAACTTTTGAAATGGATTGTTTTTGTTGCCCAACTATCCAGGTAAGTTATTTTTTTTTCATAACCAATATTGATAAATTCAGTTTAATTACATTAAGTATGAAGAAGGTCCAGAGTTTGGTATGAGAAAAGTGGCTATATAATTTTTTTAAAAAAATAAATAAATGTGAGGATTTGCAAAGTCAGGATAAACTATTATTGTAGAGAAAATGAATGTGCTGTCCATTAAAGTCAATTAATTAGCAGATTTGCACTTTCACATTTAGTGTTGAAATATGCTAACTTTAATGATATTATCAGGATGAAGGTCAGATTTATTCTCGCATACAAGACAGTCCAATATATAGCTGAAGCCAAATTCAAAAATTACCTAAGACCCAGAATTAAGTATATAACTAGGCAGGTGGTAAAAATTTATACCAGAGCTATGTGTATCTATCTGAATAATCTGATTACTGTATTTTTCAGGTGTCTAATTAAGGATTTTGAAAAACGTCCATCAGTCACTCATCTTTTAGAACATCCCTTCATACGACAGGCCCATGGTAAAGATATGGCACTCCAAAAGCAGTTGAGCAACCTGATTCAGGCACAGCAAAAATTAGGTTTTGTGGCCAAGACAAGGTACTATCTAATTCCTCAGATTTCCTCCTATAAAACTCAAGGACTTCTTACTATAATGCATGCATATATTATAAATAAATGTATAAAATGATTTGAGTTTTTGTCCCACTTGAGTTCTCTGTATATAAAATTGATATGAATGAAGTTGCGTTGTCATGTGCATAATGAAATGAGGCTTATCCTGATTCCTGTGACATGGTGAAAAGCATCTCAGTAAACTTGGGGATAGCCCTCCCCTTCTGAAGTCCATTGTGGATAATTTGGTTATTAAGTATGTCCTTATCTTAGGCATCCCTAGGAATAGGAGGGGGGCAAGGAATGCAGTGTGTGCTGTGACCTGCCCTTACATTCTTGTCTACACCATCAAGTTGCAAAGTTAAAAGAGTCTAGCTCGTATTATGTTATTGAACATATTTCATCATTTTAATGCCATCATGATTAAAAACAGACACCTATGCCTTATATGTAGAATAGGATTTTTCTTAGGATTAAATAAGCTCTTCATGATAGTTGGTACAGCTCATAAAACTAGAATATTTACACTTTTTTTATTTGTCTCTTTTAAATGCATTCAGCAATAATGGGAACTTCACATAATGGTTGTTCTTACACCTGCACTCAAGTGTTCGTTAATCAGTAAAAGAAATGTAAACAGGATACATGTTCTTGCTTTATGATTTTTATTGTGTGAATAATAAAAGTGTTAGTGATGACATATTAGAAATGTAAAAACAATATGGTTTGTTTAGTCATTGTTTGGAAAGCTGCAATTATTTTTTTTAAACCTATGTCTTAGTATCGCCAGCTATATTTCTATAAAGCCTTATATTCTATATCCATTAAGAATGACTTCTTTTCCAAATAATTTGAAAGCCAGCATAGGAAGCATTGCTTGATTTTGTGCCGTCCATAGGGTGGCAGAATTTCACTATTTTCAAAGTAAATTTAAATGCAAATGAACACACACTGTTTCTGCTTAGCAGAGATTTTGCAATATGAAATTTATCTAGTGCTAGATAAGCTATAAAGCATTATTGTAAATAAATACCTACTAATGCCGATGAAGAAAATTAAATGCCATGACTCATAAGTTATAAAAATGTGTGCGTGTGTTCAAGCACTATAACTTGGCTTTTTCAAAACCAAAAGCCTTAATGCAGAAATGTAAATATACAGTAATAAATGTAATTTATAAAGTGAGGCTGATAAGGAGAAATTGGCCTGTAGATTTTTCTAAAGTAAGAGCCTAAATGAATCTTTTCTTGTTGTTTCTGTTGTTGTTTTGCTTTGCTGCAAGGGTGCTGTGTGCACATTTTCTTCCTTCTAGTAGTTACTATTTCTATGAGGTTGGATTTTTTTATTTTGTTTTGTTTTGTTACAATTCTCATAGTATGAGAATTTGGTAACTGTAAGAAATATCTTCTGATATAAAGTGGAATAAAACTCAGTTTGTATAAGTTGGCCTATTCATGATGTAGAATGAAATTCTATCATTTTAGATTACAATGCAAGGGTATCACTCTTTTACTCTGGATGTGAGGATAGGGAGGGAGGGTACCAGATTAAGTCTAGTGTAGGCTGTTTATAATTAGACAGCTTTTTAGAAAACCAGCCTGCCACTAACAAGGAATTGTAGAGATAGCATTTTATAACAGTTTCAATTTGAATTTGAAAGCAAAGTGCTGCAAGTCTTTTTGAAATTTCTCCTATATATTCTGATAGAGTTTGCAGGTAACCTCCAAAATAAGCCAAGAACATCTGCTGGAACACAAAAGGTCGGGCATGCAGAACCAAGGGTGATTTTTTTTAATATGTACTTTCTTCCAGAGATCATCTGGGCAAATATTGGGGAGGGGGGAGGAAATAGCATGCTGGAAAACTTAATTGTGAGCACGGAAGCTACCATTTTTAAGTGTGACAACATTGTTATTGCTAATAATTATAATATTCCTTACTATTATTATATTTTTATCTTGCCTTTTTATATATAAGTGGGCAAAAATATCTAATACTCCTTTCTCCTATTTTCCCCACAACAACTCTGTGAGGTAGGCTGGGCTGAGAGAGCGTGATTGGCCCAAGGTCACCCAGCCAGCTTTCGTGCCTAAGGTGGGACAAGAATTCATGGTGTTTTGGTTTCTAGGCCAGCACCTTCACTACATTGGCTCTCTAGGAAGAGAGTAGAAAGGGGATAATATAGTCATGGCGTGTGAGATATAGCAGTTAAAGTTGTTGCCAGCATTGTAATTATGATGCTTGCAGAAAGTACTCCAAGCAGTAGGATTCTTAGTAGGTTGATGGGCTAGAATAGATGATCATATTGAAAATGCAGCACTTTTGCTGTAATAGAGGTCACAAGCCCAATTCTTCCCACTGTTTCAAGAATTCTCATTATTTCTGTTTATGTTCTCCCAGTGACAAAAAGAGGAATGTGGATCAGTTATTTCTATGTCTGTTTGAAAGTTGTTCTGTTAATCTTCAGAGAGAAAAGGAAATGTATGCATTGGGTGCTAGATGGGAAAACTGTGACAGGATAATACCTTCAATGTAATAAGGAACTAATAAAATATGGCCACTTGAAAGGAACAATTGATTGGGAAGACAAGCCAGTACAAGAACAATTGTGCCCTAAATAATGAGTGTCTTTGTTATGCCTTCCAATGGTTCCACTTTTGATTTTATTTTAGTTTTATTACATTTGAGGTCCATTTCATTACAACATATAATTTATCTCTCCCATAAAGCTCTGTATCAACCACACAGATATGTATCATCAGTGACATTAGTGTGTTCCACTGTATTTAGTACAAGTAGTAAATGGTTCTGTTGTTTGCTGAACTAATATATGCCAAACCAGAAGCCCCCTTATAACATGAATAAACCAAGTGTAAATTTCCAGGTATTGGAACAGCTACCGGTAGTAATGGCCATGCTGATGGAGTTCAACAGCAGCTGAAAAAGCAATGTATGAACCTTTTTGTTCTATATATAAAAGCATAAGAAGAAAAGAGTGGTAGAAACACCAATACTTGAGAGAAAAAATATTACCGTAGAAGCATGCATCATTATTATCCATCTGAACAGATCTCCAGGTGTCACTACATATGGGGCTGGCACTGATTAGAAGTGAACCAAGTTCTTTTTTTTTTTTTTTTTTTGTATTGAAACACAGATTTGCATAGGTATTGATTTGAACAAATCTTTTTTAGTTTTTCCAACTCAATGGAATATTAGAAATAAATTATGTAAGGGAACCTTAGACTATTGTCAGTAGGTAATTCTCTAAAAGTAAAACAGAGACGAGGCAATTTTAATGGGTGGGAGAAGCTGGGAAAAGAAAGATCAAGTTAAAAAAAGGGCTGGATTAGGCTGGGGGCTGGGAGAAAAAAAAATCCAGGGAACAATCCCTCAGTGCGATTGATTGATTCTATGGGAGAATGTTTCCGACAATTCCATTCTAAGCTCCTTTACACCTGGAATGGAGCATGCATAGGCCATCCTTCAGTATGGACAGTGGACATGTCCATACTAATACCTATAGACACAAGAAAAGGGGGGAGTAGAAACAAATAGCCACGATACATATACACTCATCCAGATTAGATTCTGACATACATACACAACTTGCAAACACCAAGATTATATATACCCTCATTCTAATTAGACCACCGCATAGATACATGCATATGCAAGGGCAACATATATGATCCTATCTTGATTATACTGTCACACATACATATATACATGGACAAGGCATCATATATACTTCATCCTTATACTCTCTTTTTCTATGCATACTCTAATTAGCCACAGTGAAACAGGTTACTTTATTTGGCTACACAGAAGAAAATACAGACACCTCCTATGGGCACTGCTGGTGAGGGGCTTGGAAAGAACCTGGAGGCTCTATCTACCTTGTTTCTTATTGCCATCTGGTTGGCCCACTCAAGTTGTCTCAGGACTACATGCCAACTCCCAGACAGGGGTCCAATATTGATAAATTATTGCAGCATTCAGTTGTATGAAGTTGCTTAGAACAAGCTAGTGTTTCATTCTGGGGTAAGGTACATTGCCACACGGTGGCTAATGAAACCAACAGGGGGACAGAGAGTTAAAAAAATGCTGTATTCCATCTCAGTATAGCTATTCTGAGTAAAACCCTGGTATCTTTCTGATTTTTTTACATTTTCAATATTAAAATAATTTCTTACTTGAAAATGATTTGATAAGGTTTCATCAGTAGTCTTACCTGAGTTCTCTGACAAAATTCATTTGTTCAAAAACAAAGAGGATGATTATTATTTTATTAGAACTGGCAGCATAGCATTTGTTTTATGAAAGCTATATAATCCTTCAGAATGTTTGAAAATTTAAAGGACTTACTACAGGACTGATTTAATACAGAAACCAGCTCTATAATGCAATTTAAAAATAAATAAATATCAGATCTTTCTGCTTTACTGATGTCTGACTCAGAGGTTTTGTTTCTCAAAATCTTTAGAAGTAAAGTAGATGTTTTCCACTGCCCAAGGAGGAAAACACAGTAGGAGATTTTGTTTGTTTATTCAGAAAAGGAGTTCAATTGAAAGCCAAGTCAGCAATTAGCTGTGAATATAAGGTGCCCTCAATCCGAACACAATGATTGTAAACCATCCAAGCATTAAGTTAAAGTTTTTCAAGGGCACCTGCCAAATCAGTCTCGATGGGCATCCTGCTGCTGCAGACATTTTTCCAGGGCTTCTAGAAAAGAAAAACATTTCTGTTTTCAGCCAGTAAGTGATGAGATACTAAGGATATTGTGTTAATATCTTGACCAGCTCAAGGTTGACTCAGCTTTCCATCCTTCTGAGGTCAGTAAAACGAGAACCCACATTGTTGGGGCCAATATGCTGACTCTGTAAATCACTTAGAGAGGGCTGCAGAGCGCTATGAAGCAGCATATACGTCTAAGTGCTATTGTTACTAATGTTGGTAATTTTTTCTATTTCTTCTTCAAATGTCTTGGTGTTTTCACTACCTTCTAACACATCTGAAGCAAGTCTGAGATACAAAACTGAAATCCAATGAAAAATTCTTGGTTTGTGTAATAAATTATGCATGCAAGTGTACACAAACAGTTTTTAATATACCAAAATTCCTAACTGAATGATATTGATGAAATTGGGTGAAAATATCCATGGCTGAGGATGTGAAAGAAACAAAGCCTATATATTTTTATTTCTGTGATTTACTAAAATGTTAATTCTTCATCAAAATGTTTCTTGGATATTCCAAATGTAGTCAGAAAAGAAATTTACTAAGGATGGATTCTAAAATGATAATTTTTCCCCCTTCTTCCCTGTGATTTTTATACCTTCCCAAGGTCAAATGAGCTTATTGTCCTGTTCTGTGTGATTAAGTCATAACAGCAAATGGATCCCTTTCAGTTTGGTGGGTTAACAAAAATACTTTGGCAAATGTACAGTTCATGTATTTGTTGCGAATCAGTCCAGCTTTACAAGTATGATATTGTAAGGAGCATAGATCACTCTGTTCAGAAGTTTTGGAAACAAGACATATGGTAGAAAGTAAAGTAGATTTGTATGGGAAGGCAGGACCACTTCATTTACTGAAGTAGCTTCTTTTGCATCTAAGCTAGCCTAGCCTCTACCTCCTATCAATGGTTCCTATCAATGCAGAAAAATGGAGTACTAGTGTAAAAATGTAGGACAAAAGTACAATTTGATTCACAAATACCCATCTGTAGCTCAGCTTATTTCTGAAATTTATATACCCCTCTATTCCAAAATAGGCTGTAAGCAGCTTACAAAGAATATAAAGGATAAAATAAAAACCAATAACATAAAACCTTCTCCTGTGTCTTCACATTGAGGGAGAACTACCACAACAAGATCCATAGCCAAATGCAAAGATGAGATCCACCTGTCAGTGATCCCCAAAGTCTCTCTGGAACAGCCAGGGCCATCAGGATTGGTCTGATCTGATCTTGAGTGGAGTGTTCTTTTGAAGAGGATGAGTGGTAACTGGAAAAACACACCCTCATGCTCCTGGTGACAACAGTTCTTCAAAGTTGGGGCTCAAAGGACTCAAACCCCTACTAGATTGCATTGCACAAAAAAGAAAGCATTGGGAAAACATGATCCTACAAATAATTAGTCCCTGAGCCATGCAGGGATTACAAGAGGACAACCAGCAGCTTGAATTGCACTTAAAAACCAATTTATTAGTGTAGCTCTCACAATAGTGGTGTTACTTGGGCAAATGTGAAGTGGTTTTAACTACTTAAGTCAGAGCTTTTCAACCAGTGGTATGGGTACCAGCTGTGGTACATTGGCACCTGGCAGGTGGTACGCGACCATCCTAGAAAAGTGGTAGGAGGGGAATGAGCTGAACTTGTGGCAGCACGGCACAAGCCTGAGCAAGAGATGGCTGGAGCTACAGGGAGTGGAAGCCCTAGGATCAGTGCCAGGCTCCAGCTGGAGCCCAGTGCTGATCCTGGCGCTTCTGCTGAGCCCAGAAGAAGTGCTGATCAGCTGGAATGTTGCAGCATCTCTAGGGTCTTGTGATTTACATTCAGATGCTTGGCAACTGATTCATATTTATGACGGTCACAGCGTCCCAGGGTCATGTGAAGTGACCCAAACCTGCTGCAACCACCCAGCAGACGGGGGAATAAAAACCAAACACCCCCCCACCCCACCCCCGCTGCCAATCCTCAACAAAAATGCTCACAACAATGAAAACCTCGGACAGGAGGAAGAGCACCGCCAGGTGGGCAGGTAGGTGTCTTGCTCAGCTGTAGCTTGGAGTACACTTTTTTCAGTGCCATTGTAACTTTGAACAGTCACTAAGCAAACTGTTGTAAGTCGAGGACTATCTGTACTTTATCACTTTTTTCCTTTTTTTTTTTTTTTGGTCATCAAGTTTTTGACACCTTGCTAGGCAACTGGTGGCACTCGGATATTGCTATATCCTAAAAGTGGTAAAATGGGTGAAAAGGTTGAAAAGCCCTGACTTAAGTCACTTTCACTTCCTGTCATCTGCTCCTCAATCAGGAGCAAAGGATCTTCAGTTTAAGATTATATATATGTATATATATAGTCTGGTGACAACTGTGTTTGGAACCCATATCATACTTGCTGGTATTGAACCTATGTTTCCTACCCAGATCTTCACAACTCCAAGCATCTTATCCAATTAGATTTGTGGCATAGAATCAAACCATATTACACTGGCTTGCCAGCTCTGATAATCTTCAGAATAATCAATCTTTAGAATAATGACCACTGAAAGAATGTAGAAAGACAAATTCACCTGTTTTCAAATTGGGATTTCCAAATACACAAGGATTGAGTTTGACTGCAACAGTTTTAAGATTTGAGGATACAAAAAAGACTCAAAGAGCTAGGAAATAGTTAAAATAGGAAAATGCTGAGTGACAAATGTACAGATAAGAATATAGACATAGAACATAGAGATAAAGTTATTTCAGTAATAAGAAGGCCCTAGAGTAAGATAGGTAGTAAGACAATAAATAGGAAATAGATAAGCATAGAATTAGCATTAAGATTAGAAGTAAGGAACAGAACTTAACATTGTGTATAACAAACAACTCATATTGGGACAAAAACAAATCTAAGCCTTTGTGTCTGGGTCGTTATCAAATTTTTAAATTTTTTTAACAAAGACATAAATCACACATTGCTTGTTTGCAGGGATTGATATTTCATAACTTATTTTCAATTCAGCAATTGATATTTCATAATTTCTTTTCATCCATTGTATTATTTAAATGAATTTCATATGGCTTTTTATCTAATTCCTTTCTTATTAGTGTTTTCATAACATCTATGTGGGGAACTAAAGAAAGTTCTTAAATACTTTCTATGATTCTGTTGTTTTTACTAAGAATATTATAGAAGCCCTCAAACATACTGAAATCATAAATTCAGATTATAAAATATCTTTCACTAGCCAAGTTCAGTCCTCAGTATCAATATAGGAAACAAGATGTTTGGAACAAGGTTTATGTATTGTCACACGGCACAGTTTTCACTACCTTGAAAATTGCTAGCAATTTTACTGTATTTGTTTTTTGTTTTATTGGCTCCAGTGTCATAAGATTACTATTTACTCTGAAACAGGAAGTCCTATGCATGGGAAATCTGTAGATGGTTGTTGAGGAACTAGAAGTGTAAGCCAACATTGCGCTGTTGTGTTGTTGTATCTGAGTGGATCCTCTTTGATAATATTGGTTGCAAGACTAGAAAGCATTTGAACATTTGTGATGGATATTGTTGTGTCCTGAGCCTGCAGAAGGCAGGCTTGGGACGTTGCAACAGTCCCGGGCAGTTGCAAGCTGCCCGGGACCAGACTGGCTGGCGCCAGCACTCGCGCGCATGCGTGAAGTGCAAAGCGCGCCAAATGTTGCCGTTTGGCCCGGGGATTGTCTTTAAGAGGAGCAGAGAGGCTTGTGTGCCTCGGTGTTGTAACAGAGCTTTATTGTCACCAATAAAGAGGCTCCTGAGAACTACCAAATGACTCCTGAAGTTATTTCCTTTCGCGAAGGACTCAACAGATATGCTGCGCCACCTAGTATGTTAATATACTGCTATTATAAATATTTTCACTACTTTGGACACTGGAAGAACAAAATAAGTCAATCTCTACTTTCAAATACAGTGTTTTGTCCATGTAATCAAGCTAGCCAGTAGTTATGGGATATGCATGGTGTCATCTGTATGCAGAGAGTAAATGGTTTAAACATAATTGTAGTTTAATCTATCATAGCAAAGAAAGTATCCGTTTCAACTGTCATACATCTTGATGCTTTTACAAATTTCGATGTAGCAAGTTAAAGACATATATATTTTTATTGTAGATCTAGAAAATAAGCTAACAATTTAGTTGATGTGGGGAAGAAGAGGACAAAACAATATAGCAAATCATGGCTTCAGATGAATATCAAATTAACTCACACTGAGATAAAGTGAAAGTGATGGAGATTTGTAAATTTTATATTCAAGATGAATGGCTTTGAATTTGTTAACTAAAAAAGTGCTACATATGATGGTGAATATCCTGAGTTCTGGTTGTAGCCTGGGTTGATGATATTTTGGGTTATACCACTGGTAATCACTGGTGTGAATCAAATATTGGAGCATTTTCTATTTAGAATAAGTTCCCTGTGTGTGTGTGTATAGTAATCTAATACATCAGTGATAAAACATAGGGATCTTTTAGATGTACTAGTATTACTCGAGAAGAACTTTTTAAGTATATAACATTAAAAAATAAGACCTTGCATCTGCAATGAACAATCAAGTATACATTTTTTTATCATTTGGTTCTGTTTATGTGAAGATCATTGGCAAGTGCTTTGGACTGCACTTTTATTTGCTATAATCAGGATGGACACAATATATACATATATTATTCATTTTATTTTGATTGAAAATTGATGAATAACCTGGTGGATTGCTAAAAAAGGTTCAATGGAATACATGTCTTTAAAAGGTTGTGCAAATTGTAGTGTGTGTGTGTGTGTGTGTGTAAGACTATGGCATTGTAAAGTTCTGAAAATATTTCAGAAGGCATGACCCCATTAAATATTTTCCAGACAATGGAAAATACAAGCTGCAACTTGAAGTATTGTAGGGGGTTTTTCATATGTCTTTTTAGGAAGAATATTTTTCACACAGGTACTCCAACCATTTTACAGGCATGAACAAATGCATAATCGCAGACCATATCACGTTGAAGCTTCTGACAAATATTCTCCAGATGATGATCTGGTAAACCTTGAAATTTTGGACGAGGTAAGATATGATGAGTTGATGGATTCTTTCTCAGTACAAATAGTGATCTTACTAATTGTAATTGCCTTTAAGTCACTGGTGTAATTAATATCATCCTGTTATCAAGTTGATCATTCAAAGTTCTGACAAAATTTTAAAAAACACCTTGTATCATATTATTCTAATCTCCAGTCATATATTCATATATAGTAGTGGGTCTGGGAAGCTTACTTAAAAACAAGCCACAGTACATTAAACTAAAAGAAAAAAAGATTGAACATTATCATAAGAGGAACCTTATCGTAAGAGAGGAACAAATGTACTTCATCAATTAATCCACAAAGTTCAGTCCAGGTAGAACCCAACATATCCCAGTTGGCAATGATTAACTACCAGTAAGGGAAACTGGTTCTTATAGAGTTCAGTAATACAGATCCTCTGAATTTTTGATTCCAACTGACAGAAAATACCCTTACATTAGGCTGGGAGATTAAAATGCAGCCTCTATGAAAGATTAATTGAATCGAGTTCTAACTATATAATTAACCATTTCTACCCAACAGGGCCTGCTCTAGATTAGGGCCAAGTAGACACTAGCCTAGGGACACTAAATTTTAAGGGCAGTAAAATTAAAGACTTCTGAAAAACAAATAAAAAAGCAAAAATAAGAACTCCATGAGCCTATATGCCTGCCTGCTGGAGGGTTAAATATAATTTCAAGGAATTATTGCTATATGAAAACAGTGAGTGCTGATGTAAATAAAATGACTTATTGGATAAAAAGGGTGCACAGGAAAACAAAGCATGCTCAGACTGAAAATCTGTAGTGTAACACTCAAAAATTGAAAAGAAAAAACAAAACAAAAGGGTGCCTTTTTGAGATTCCTAGAAAAAAATTGAAAGATGAGCCAAATCATAGAGGGCACCAAAATATGACTTTGCCTAGGGTGGCAAAATGTCTAGAGCTGGCTTTGCTATGTAAATCTCAGAAACTCAAATCAGATGTCCCCTCTGATTCGGCTTTACTGGTACTTCCTTTTCATTTCAGGAAGTTCAAAACTTCAGTCTGAGGTGGAAGGAGAGTGATCA
Organism: Crotalus tigris; assembly: GCF_016545835.1. NCBI lineage: Eukaryota > Metazoa > Chordata > Lepidosauria > Squamata > Viperidae > Crotalus > Crotalus tigris. The sequence continues at coordinate 49,156 of NW_024097126.1, forward strand.
CTGTCTTCTCCTTCTCCCTGCCTTGGCATGCTGCTTCTTGTTCATCTCCCTTCCTCCAGACAGCACAGACTCATCCCCAATAGCCTGTGCCTGTTTTCAACAGTGAAGGGACACAGGGCAGAAAACATCCTGCAACCAAGAAGGCTTCACACACATTTGCACTTCTGAGGACACAGGTAAACCTCCAAAATGGTTTCGACTCTCTAAAGGAATGCAAATGACCATCTGTCTGCAAGCAATATAAATCCTTCCACTCCCCACCATCTAGTCAGAGCTGAAGAAGCTTCTTGGATGAGAAGCAAAGCATCTTCAAAAGAAACACAAGAAAGTCCAGCTGCCTCTTGGGAAAAAAAGCACTTTGGGGCTTCCCCCAGAGAACTGTCCACAGTCTTTCACAGTTGAAACAAACTTCCTCCTCCTCCTCCTTCTTGAGAGGGAGACGTTGGAATGAGAACTGCCTGAGACAAAATGTGTACTAGTATTCCTGAACCCTTGTGGCATGAGAGGATGAGAAGAGCTTAGCACACGGGCAGTAGGTTTTTATACCCTCTAGCCTTTTGTTTGGAATAGTTTCCTGTTCCTGTGGCATGAACTTTGAGGCTATTTCTGAGTGTTTTTCTAGGCCTTGATATCTGTGGTTTAATCCTATTATCATATCCTGCTTCCCTGGTGATGGGGCTAATGACTCCTAGAGTTTGGGTGGGGTATGCAGATTTTAGGTCTCTTTGTCTTGACAAACTTTCTGATGGTTTTACATTTGCATTCGTATAGAGCTGGCTCCTGTTTGGGATAGAGAGATTTGGGGGCAGAGTTGGCTCCTGCTTTTAAAAATCCTTTTGAGGAAAAATATATTTTTCTGCCCTTTTAATATTTCCTTCTCTGGGGCTCTGACTTCCCACACTTTCATTTAGAGAGCAGTCTTCCCTAACATGGCATCCTCTTGATACTACTGAGATTACAACTTCTAGAATTCCCAGCTAACATGGACAACAATTGCTGGAAATTCAGGGATTATGAAGTCTTGTTTGAGAAGAAATTGTGAGGAAGAGTAGAAGAAGAAAAATGCAGCATGAATAAGCAGAAATTGAGTGCCTTCTACACATAATTGATCATTTCTATGTCTGTCATTTTTTTCCCAGTGGGGGTGCTATATATATCTTTGGGCCACCACTGAAAAAAAAGTGCAGCAATTATGGGTAGAAAGGACAGACTTCCATACCCCTTGCATATACAGCTGTTTAAATCACACTGCTATTGCCAGCCATCATAAGTAACTTGGCTCTTAGATACCAACTTGTGTGCCCAACCTATTGCGTGCCTAACCTATTGCTTGCTGATACCGGCCACTTTCATAATTAATCCTGTGAGGGTCTTCTCACATCTAATTATAGTAGGCAAGGAGCCAGTTTTTCCTTTGTGAACCAAAGGAAAGAGAGCAATGCTTAAGGCTTCTCTATATAAGGAAAATGTCATTTGCTTGAGGTGGGATGGGGTGGGATGGGATGAAAGAACTGTTTCCTGTTATTGACATTAAGAATTGCTAGATCAAGGCAATGCAACAATTTATAAAAATTAAGAAGGGGATTTTTTCATGTTTCATGCATTTGTTAAGAGTTATGTATCAAATAAAAATGAACAAACAAGCATCATGATAGAAAAACAATACATTTGGTAACTCAGTTCATTGTTTTTCTTTTTATAATTTTAGTTGAGAAAATTAATGCTTAGGATTTGTCAAAATACACTACAGTAAGTGAAAATAGATTTCAGCAGTGACTGCCATGTAAAATTGCTTTGTCTTCATTAAAATTGAACTGTAGTAAAATGTTACAATTGTAATAAATATATAAATAAAAATAATTATAGATAATCTGTTTTTGAAACCAGCAAGTTAGCTTCATGTGTGGAATTAAAATTATTTTTGTTGTGTCTTTATATTCCAAATATACATTTGAATAGTGATATGTAGAATTCATTTCTCTTACCTATATAACCTAAATTTACAAGACAGACATGTTGCTTTTTATTTGGTATAGCTATAAACGTATATTTGAATTGTGTAAGCAATGGTTTAATTTAGTAAAGTTAATATTTGAGAAAAGTGACAAATAATACTGAAGATTATTGCTTATTACAGTGAATTTCCAAGAAACACTATTTAACTGTGAAACTTATCTTTTCAGGATACAATTATTTATCAGCTGAAGAAGCGATATGGAGATTTACAAATCTATACTTACGTTGGAGATATTTTAATAGCATTAAACCCCTTCCAAAATCTCAGTGTATATTCTCCACAGGTAAGAGAGAAGCTCCTTTTCAAACTATTTATGCTGTATCAGGTGATCATGTTGTTTTCCTTTATTAACAATAGCTATTGATAGAGGGCGCTTCTTAATCATGTATTTTTGAATAAAGAATACTAAGTTAGGGTAACAAATTGTACCAATACTTCCCCTGCCGTATATAATACAGTTGAAGAAGAAGAAAGGACGTTGGAAAAATATCTCAACATACTGTACCATGAAGGCTTGCTGAATACAAAGTGTTAAAAACATTTAAAACAAAGAATGTGAAACAAAACAACACCAAAGGAGCAAAAATGGCTCCAGAGAGAAAATACACCAGGATAGGAAAGAAGAAACACAGATCAGCCTCCACCAAGGCGTGGGTAAAGAGCCACATCCTCAGAATCTTTGGGACACCTCTCTCTCTCTCTATCTCTCTGAAGCGGCAGCCATTTTTTAACTCTGTGCTGTTCTAGTTACCAATGCAATTTCCTGCAGCCAGAAGGGTTTTTTTTGGGGGGGGATCCCTGGTCACATGGCCAAACCAAGAGCGAGCCTGTACCAGGGACTGGAGTGCTACAACTGCTTCTGTAAGTATTTAAAAAAAAAATGGTTACTTTATAGTACTTGCAAACTATCTACACAAAGCATTCTATAACGTTCTGTTTCCTGGCTTTTATTTTGGAGATTAGTATATATTACTGTAGTTTGTAGGTTTTAAATTTAAACTGCCTCCAGAAGTTGTAGGTGCCCCATCACTGGAAGCTTTTAAGAAGAGACTGGATAGGCATTAATCAGAAATACTCTCTTGTGACAGCAGTAGATGATCTCAAAGGTCCCTTCCATCTCTGTTACTGTTGCAAGCTGAGAGTTCTGAAAATTACCTCCCCAACCCCTCTCTGGGCAGCTGAAGACTCTTGAGCTTACTGGCAACAACGGATTAAAAAAAAAAAAAGCAATTGCAATGGCTGCAAGCCCTGCTTGGAGGCAATTTACTAGTTCCTGAGCCAAGGCTGCTTTGGAAACAGCTGATGGGTGGCAGTGGGGGAAAAACCTCTGAGTTCAGTTAAATGGCAGTGATCAGTTAACAAATAGGAGGAAATAGTAAGACAGATCTTTGTTCATTTAACAACCCATTTGATTCAATTAATGAATTTGATTTTAAAAAATTGTAAAGTTGAGTCTCATTCATTTGAGGAATTTTTTTGACTTATGATCCTAATTGGCAGGCTCCTATCTGGAGGACTACCTATATAGAAGGGATGTTGGGGAGAAATATAAGGGCACAAGAAGGGTGTGTGTTCAGTCTTTGGTATTTCCAGGTGAAAGGATGAAATAGAAACTTTTTTTTTTTTTTTGGAAAGGCATTGCCATTTGGAGTAGACATCTATCTGCATTGGCAAATAATTTGATCTAAGACAGCTTACTATGGACAGAGAGAAATCATATGCAGGAGTTGGAGGTTCTGCTTCTTTGCATTTTGATATGTATTTTCCAGTTGCCTGGTTCATATGCAGTGTTTTGACAAGTGTGATTTCGTATTTAGTTTTCCAAGCTTTATCATGGTGTGAAGCGTTCCTCCAACCCACCCCACATATTTGCAACTGCAGATGCTGCTTACCAAGGCATGATTACTTTTAATAAAGACCAGGTAAGAAAACATTTGTTTTTTTAATACTTACAATTATATGCACGACATAGGAAAATGCTGCATTTTTTCACTTGTCATTGATTAAACTTTGTCAAATATGCTGTACAGAATTTAATGAGGTTTTGAATCATGGTCATAATTGTGTTTTAAACATAGCTGGTAATAGAAATTTCTATGTAAGATTCTTACAAGTAAAGTATATTTAAAAATACAACAGATTGTTTTTAGCATTAGTCGTATCTAGAATTGAGCCACTGAAATCAAAGGTAATTATAGTCATGATTAATTTACATTTCAGTGATTAATTGGACCTGTTCCAACTAAATCTGTACCAAAACCATCCACAAATATAAAAATACAGGCAATCCTCACTTAGCGATCATTTGTTTAGCAACTGTTCAAAGTTATGAACACTGCTAAATAAGGACATTTATGACCAGTCCTTGATTTGTGCTTGTCTCAGAAAGCCTGTGGTCATGATTCAATTTGGGTGCCTTGCAACCAGTGCACATTTACGACAGTCACAGCAACCCACAGTCATATGATCTTACCTTTCCTGTAAGCTTCTGACAAGCAAAGTCAAGGTGGAAGTCAAGATGAAATCTCAAATTGCGGTCATGTGACAGCATGCTTAATAACTGTATGATTTCCTTAACAACCACAACTGGAACTTCTAGAACTGTTGTTGTAAGTTAGCACATAAATCATATGATATTTTTTTTTTTCATGACCATGTTGCTTAGTGACAGAGTTTCTGGTCTCAATTATAGTCACTAGTTGAGGTCTACCTGTATTAACTGAAAATCAGAGGCATCTGAAAGATCTGATATTTTTGTCAAAATAACAAAAACAGGGTTTTCCCTTCATGAAGCAAGCTCCATGAAGTTGAAAGGAGTGAGCATCTTGCTATGCCACAAGGCTATCCTACAGATATCTGTGCTAAACATGTGCGTCTTATAAGCTGTTTAATTTGGAGCCCTTTTAAAAACACACTCTTTGACAAGCTTAGGTTTATGTAATGTGTGATATGACCACCATGGAATTTGCAACTGGTGATTAGAAGATAATTGATAAATGTATGCTATTGCTCTAAGGTTTTTTCAACTATTTTTCTTATATCCTTTATTCATTTCTTTGATGAATATATTTTATATGAAAATATATGCAGACTAAGAAACAGGTTTGGGTGTACTCAAGATATAATTTTTGCTACATGGATAATAATTATCTGTATGATAAAAAGTAAATAACAGTATATTTCAAATGGTATCTGAGATTCCATTTGATTAAGAGCTTTTCCAGACTATTGGTTTAATCTCATTTTCCTGTATTACATCTCTGAAAAGAATCAATAAAGAAGCTGCATCTCTTTTTAAGACCTGTGTGACTGTTTTGTAATTATATCTCAGCTGTCTCTGCATGCAAAGGATTTGCACATACTAGCAGTGTACATCCAAGAATCATAAAAAGTGCAGATGTGTTATAGCCTGATTTCAAAAATATTGAAGCCAAGATTTCTTTTAATATACTTGTTGAAAGTTGATTCAGTGTGAGTTGGGTCTGGTGTTACTTGGTTGTACCGCTGTTTCAGCAACAACCACACCTGTCAGGCCCCAAAACCAAGAAAGACACATAATGACTCTTCTGAGCAGAGTTCCTATAGATTGAATCTTGCCAAACTGAAGCATTCTGCTACCTGTGCTTCTCCGAAAATAAGCTCCTCCTATAAACTAAGACCTACCTTGATTTTTTTGAGGGAGCTAATATAAGTCTTACCTAAAAATAAGCCCTAGTTAGGACCCTGCCCATTCCGTTCCACCTCGCTGCTGCAATGGGGCAGGAGGCCACACGGCACATCGTGCCGCTGCCGCCACAATGAGGTGAGGCAGGTGGGGGAGGGGGTGGAGCTGCCCCATGCACCCCGCATCCACTTACCAATACTTCAGGGCCCCCCCAACCAGGCCATTCCTTGATCGGCAACCTTTCACTCCCCTCCCGAGCTGGATTGCCATGTTACGGTGGATGAGATGGATGGAATAGGCCTGGTCCCTCTCCGCCATTTTGGAGCCAGGGGGGAGTGACAGTGAATGGCTCTGCTGCTGCTGTGCACCACTGGAGGGGCTTTCTTTAAGCTTCACCCTGCAGATTATCTGCCTGGGCGCAGCTGCCACCTCTTTGTCCTCCGCCAACTCTCCCGGCTGCCTGCCTCTGCCATCCCTTTGTTGCCTGTCTTATGGAGAACAGAGAACACAGCAGCTCTGCGCAGGGATGCATAGCAGAGAACAGCATTTGCTTTCTGCCTGCATTGCCCTGGGTCTCCCTTCTCCCTTCTGGAAACAGCAGCCCCGTTTCCTGCCACTTCTCCCGGCGCAGCTCCTCCCTCTTCCCGAAAGCATTTCTTTGCTAACCTGCTTTCCAGCTCTGGCACATTTCTCTTCTGCTGCAGGGAAACGGAGTTTGTGAGACTAAAAAAAGTTCAGTCAGACCTTCCAACTTCTCGCGAAATCTTTGTTGGTGCCGCTGCCACAAGGCGAGGCAGGTGTCATGAAAAATATAAGACACCCCCAAAATTAAGACCTAATGCCTCTTTTGGAGGCAAAAATAATGTAAGACATTGTCTTACTTTCGGGGAAACATCAAATACATACTTTAAGAACTATTAGGGAGGGGCTGTCTTCACCCTTTTTCTCTCACACAAAGTATCTGGATTATTATTTTTCTGGAATGCTCCCCCTCACTCCTGCAAATCCAGCTTTCTATATTTCAACACAACACCTATTCTCATTCATGTCTTTGCATCAGTATGGAGCTAGTAAGTCTGGGGAGGAACAGTATCTGTCCTAAGCCATAGATGTTCAGTACTTTTATAATCTGAATGGATGAGTCTGAAAGAGGGCTTCCAAGAATTTTACAAATGACACTATAGAATTCAGGTCTTGCTTTTTTAAAAAAAATAATAAGAAGAAGACACTTATTGTAGATGGGAGAGATATCTTGTGGTAGTGATATATGTGAGAACAATCTAGATAACCTTAGTAATCACAAGCTGAAGATGAGTCAGTGGCATGATGAAGACTGAAAAGCTAATGCAGTCTGAGGCTGCATCAACAGAAGGAGAATAATTTCTGGGTCATAGAATGTAATCTCTATACTAGCCAGACCTTATCTGGAGAAATATGTCCAGTTCTCAGCACTCTATTTTAGAAGGACATTGACAAAAATGGAACGTGCCTCGAGATGAGAAATCAGGATAGTGACAGGGCTAAACTAATTGGGTGTTGAAGGAGGAAGGAGAAAGGGGCAAGGAGGAGGGGGAGAAAGTTTCCTCCAAACTCAAATATAAACTAGATTTACAGGATAAAGTATTTTCAACTAGTAAATTTTTATAGTGGTATAACATTTGTTCCAAAGCTAGTATATTCTCTAGAACAATAGGAAAAGTTAACCTAATACTTGAAATAGAGTTTGAGCTTTCATTTGAATACTAATATGATGATGATGATGATGAAGATGATGATGAGTTGGAAGGGACCTTGGATGTCTTCTAGTCCAACCCCCTTCTCAGGCAAGAAACCCTATACCATTTCAGACAAATGGTTGTCCAGTCTCTTCTTAAAAACTTCCAGTGTTGGAGCATTCACAACTTCTGAAAGCAGGCTGTTCCACTGATTTAATTGTTTTAACTGTCAGGAAATTTCTCCTTAATTCTAGGTTGCTTCTCTCTTTGATTAGTTTCCATCCATGGCTTCTTGTCCTGCCTCCAGGTGCTTTGTAGAATAGCTTGGCTCCCTTTTCTTTGTGGCAACCCCTGAGATATTGGAACACTGCAATCATTCTTTATATGTTTTAGCCTCCAGTCCCCTAATCATCTTTCTTCTTCTTCTTTGTACACTTTCTAGAGCCTCAACATCTTTTTTACATCGTGGTGACCAAAACTGGATGTGTGTCCCTTTATCTTTTATTCTTTCTGATATCTACATTTTTTTCTATATGCAGCTTGGTACTTCTTTACATCAGAGTTGTTTCTTTAGTAATATTAGATCTGTAATCATAGGCCAAAATTTTATATTGTCCTTAGTTTTTCTACAGAACATACTTTTCACATATATTTGCAGTGTATGAAATGGCAGATCTGTGTTTTGAACACCATTGTCATTGAATATTTTGCATGGAATTACTTAAAGTGAAAAAGGGAATATTTACATTCTCTTTTTAATTTGGGGGAGTTGAAGTCTAAAAGTCTTAAAGTTACCAGGGTTGGACACTCCTGCTCCAGAAAATAAATACACAGGCATATCACCATTTGGAATAAAGAGAAAAGGAGTTGATGTGCAGGGATATTCACCAAATATACTGTATTTGGTGACTGTTAGAAGGATCTTTTTCTCTCTTCTTTTTTTCCTTTAAAAGTAGAACAACCAAAAGTACTCTGAATAGTTGTTCTTCTAGGATGCTTCAGGAACCAAGGTAGAGTTCAACGAAATAGGTAGCTGCTGCCAAAAACATTAATCATCCATTTGGCTTCCTGCCTCCACTATAATACCTGGTAGAACTTGTCAATATATGTTTCTCTCTTCATCAGTTTTTCAGAGGGTCATTAAGTTAAAACAAAGTAAATACATTTAAACAAAAAAAATCAATATTAAAGTACAGATATTTAATGTTGTGATGCTATGTTCTTCATTTTTTTAATCATTGTTCCATACTAGTGTCTTAACCTGAAAGGGTTAAATGTCACCTTGTTGCAAATTTGATATGTCACATAGAGAGAGCCCAACCAAGCACATGACTACTATTTTCACAGAAGTAGCTATGTATGTGATGTGAGGTCTGAGTTGACCCTTGCACTTTCCCTACAATCCAGCTAACTAAAGTGTAGATATAAACTGGCCAGCACAGGGAAAAAATTGTGTAAATTTAGGGAGTAACCATGTAAAGAAAAACTCTTTTCAAGAGCGTCCTAGTATTGTCAGTTCCAAGAGCATAGTGCTTGTAATGAAATTATCAGCCACTTGCGTTGTTTGAAACAATCCCAGATTATTTGTTTGATTCACCTTCCCAATTCTTCATACCATTTCATCTGGGGTGGCCAGATCCAGATACTGAAGGCTTCAGTGCACATCCCTAAACAAAAAACAAAATCTTCCAAATTTTATTGCCAAAATAATTATTTTTCTTGTTTGTCACATACTGTACAGGGTCATTCATTATTTAATCAGATGTGATTTAATGTCACTCATATATAAATATTTCCTGGGATTATATCTGTAGAAGGGACAGAAATCTTTTTAATGCTCACTGGAAGAATTTGGCAGAAATAGAAAATGTTTCTGTATTCTCCATTATTAGCAGGCTAGATCCAATTCAAACACATGGATTCATATATATATATATATATATATATATATATATATATATATATATATATATATTTAATATAGGTCTTTGGTTGTTCGGGTTTTCTCCCGCGTAAAATTGGAAGTGTCTTGGCAACGTTTCGACGAAGTCACATTCGTCATCTTCAGGCTGGTGTTTTTAGCTTCGTGCCTCGAGCAGCAATGTGTGGTCTTAGCTGTTTCTTCCTTTTAACTGCCAGTGGGGGTATGAACTGATTGGGTGGGAGCTTGGCTGTGTTCTGATTGGGTGGAGGTGTGTTCTGATTGGTTAGGGGCTTGGCTGTGCTCTGATTGGCTGGGGGATTGGCTGTTGGCTGTGCTCTGATTGGCTGGGGGAGTGTTCTGTTTGGTTGTGCTCAGGTTAGTCTGAGTTGCAGAGGGATTTAAGATTTTGGGCTGCCTGCATTCCTTGGCTTCGCGTTCGTGGTCGTGCTTCCTCTTCATGGAGGGTATGAAGCAAACTGACACCCTCCATGAAGAGGAAGCACGACCACGAACGCGAAGCCAAAAAATAGCAGGCAGCCCAAAATCTTAAATCCCTCTGCAACTCAGACTAACCTGAGCACAACCAAACAGAACACTCCCCCAGCCAATCAGAGCACAGCCAACCCCCCAGCCAATCAGAGCACAGCCAAACCCCCAGCCAATCAGAGCACAGCCACGCCCCTAACCAATCAGAACACACCTCCACCCAATCAGAACACAGCCAAGCTCCCACCCAATCAGTTCATACCCCCCTGGCAGTTAAAAGGAAGAAACAGCTAAGACCACACATTGCTGCTCGAAAGCACGAAGCTGAAAACACCAGCCTGAAGATGACGAATGGGACTTCGTCGAAACGTCGCCAAGACACTTCCAATTTTACGCGGGAGAAAACCCGAACAACCAAAGACCTACATACAAATACCCGCGAAAATATATATATATATATATATATATATATATATATATATATATATATATATATATGAATCCATGTGTTTGAACATATATATATATATGTATGTATATATTTAATACTTTCAACTGGGCAATTTTGAAAGTTCGTTTTATACTCATGAAGAAAATATAATTTAAAATAGTTAAATGTTTAATGGTATATTAAAGCACATGACTATAGGGATGAAGGTATATTCCTTGAGTTGCCAATTACACATCTTCTCTTCTGTTTTGTACCATCAGTGCATAATCATCAGTGGAGAAAGCGGCGCCGGGAAGACCGAAAGTGCCCATCTGATTGTGCAGCATTTGACCTTCCTGGGAAAGGTATTTACTGACTGTCACATAACTCAAATTATAATACTGTGAAGTATTGGCTGCATTTGCATGCAACTTTAAATTCAGATTTAGTGCAGGGTTGAGCAGTCTTTGTCTCAACTGATTATACTGGGTTTCAATTCTCCCTCACCACAGGCAAGAGGGACAGCTGAAGGATGCTGAGATTTGTAATGTAGAATTATTTGGAGGCCACAGGTTGCCCACTTGCCACTTTGTCAGGGATGAGTGTGTACAAATCCTTGGGTTCATGTTTATGTTTCATGTTTTTTCTTCCCTTCTCATTTCAAGTGTATCTTGTGACAAGGTGATTACAGGCTTCCCCTTCCATTTTTTCTTAACTTCAGTCTCAGATCCTTTGTTAAAGCATAATACAGATAGTCCTCAACTTGCGATCACAACTGGGATGAGAATTTCTGTTGCTAAGTTAAGGCAGTGGTTAAGTGTGAGTCACACCTCATTTTTACAAACCTTTTTGCATGATTGTTAAGGGGGGCACTGTGGTTGTTAAGTGAAACATGTAGACATTAAGTGATTCTGGCTCCCCCATTGACTTTGCTGGTCTGAAGCGAGTTGGGATGTTAGCAAATGGCAATCATCTGACCCCAGGATTCTGCAGCTATCATAAATATGTGCCAGTTGCTAAATGCCTGAACTTTAATCATGATTCTGGGGACGCTACCACAATTGTAAGTGCAAGGAATGGTTACAAGTCAATCTTTTCAGTGCTGTTATAACTCTGAACAATTGTTAAATGGTTGTTAAGTCTACCTGTAATATGAAGAGAGTTTTAGAACAAAAATTGAAAAATCAGTTTTTGGGTATTTATTTAGTAGGTTTTATGTATAATAAAACAACTTTTACATTTGTATTTTCATTGGATTATATCCCAGAGAAATTAGGAAGGGTTCTTTTCAAACAAATTTGCACAAACTATTAATAGATGGATATTTAATGCTGGGGTGTTTGTTTGTTTGTTCTTATTTCTTGTTATCTTGTTCCTGATTGTGTTCCCTTTTCAACTGCTTCTTGCTGATGTATTTGCTTTCAGTTCGGGATGAGGATAGGAATGTTTTAAATGAATATGAGGGCATATCGCTGATAGAGGAAATTCCTTGTGACCTTTTCTGTTTATGAAGGCGAACAATCGTGCTTTGCGGGAGAAGATCCTCCAAGTGAACCCTTTAGTCGAAGCATTTGGGAATGCCCACACTGCTATCAATGACAATTCTAGCCGTTTTGGGAAATACTTGGAAATGATGTTCACACCAACTGGAGCTGTAATGGGAGCAAAGATCTCAGAATACCTGCTTGAAAAATCCAGAGTTATAAAACAAGCTTTGTAGGTATAATGTGGACTGTTTTGTTTAAAATATCACTTTTATTATAAATGAATTAGCAATATTATCTTCAATTGGAAAAGAGTTGGAGAGTTTTAAGTATAATTTTGGCTTCAGTGCACTAATATCTGGCTTGTGCAAATTATTTGGAGAGGCAATTTGCAAAGGAACCACAGTGCACCTTGAAGCTCCTGCTCGAAGTGCTGAGGTACCAGTCATGGTCTAGAGATGACTTCTGTGCACCTATATGTATGCCCATGCAACTGGGGTGGGGGGGACTTTGAAGGAGCTGTTTAAGGGATGCAGTGCTCAAGTCCAACCCAACATCTGCAGAAACCCAGAGAGCTCTCAGAAACTCTGGCCTTGCTCTCTGTTCTTTCAATACATTACAGGGTTCAGTGTACTTTAGCACAGGGGTACCCAACCCCTGGTCCGTGAACTGGCACCGGACCCTGGCATGCCAGAAATCGGTCCATGCAAACAAGTGAATCCCCATCCATGGGATGCAAGGAGCACATGAAACCATGCCCCCTTCGATCCATGGAAAAACCTCTTTCCACGGAACTGGTCCTTGGTGCCCAAAAGATTGGGGGACTCTGCTTTAGCATTCCCCTGGACCTGGAGGATTCATAATTAGATACACCAGCCTTTATCAGTCTAATGTATTGATTTTCAGAACCATTCATTTCAGACAGTATGCCTATAGTCAAGGGTGATGGAAAACAAGAAAACTCAGGATCCAATTTTAATGTTAAAAAAATTAGGGTTAGGGCTTCCAGTTGTGCGCAGTAGTGCAGCAGCCAAGGGATCACGGGGCTCCATACACTATGGCCAATTTTCTCTGTTGGGGACCCTAAATGGGCCTAAAGTCACCCCAGAGAGGTGACAAAAAAGTAGGGGAGCCCCACCAACCACGGAGAGATGGCAGTCAATCCGGTCATTCGGGGAAAACCCTCCAGAAACCAGCAGAAGAAAGGCTAGCTTCACTCCAGAGTCTAGCCCAAGCTACAAGTAGTCAAAGCCAAAAAGCACTAATTTAAGCTTGATCATAAACAACATGTTTGGAACTGGGTAAGAATATTGATTCTCTCTTTTCTACCTGATAATTGATTTCCTGGAAAAAAAAGCCAAGAAGCAAAAATTCTCTGAAAGTGAGTCTTGCCCCACCCTCCCACAGAAGGAAGCGGTGAATTAAACTTTTATGGGGGACAGAAATATATTGAAATGAAATGACTATAAGACTTAAATCTAGATAAGTTTGAAATTGGTAGAATTTGTTAAGATTTTCTTTTCAAAAGATATTTGATGAAAACAGAAGAAAATAATTGCTTGTTCTGAAAATTGAAAAACGAACTGGTGCTGACATCTAGTGGTGGATGAAAATATACAACTGTAGTTGCTTTAATATAGGAATTGGTAGAAAGCCCAGAAAAAGATAACTTGTTTTTGTGACCTTCAGTGTCTTAATTAAACAGAGAACAGCTGCAACAAAGAAAAGAAAACATTTTGGGCTATCTACAAGGCAAGAACTATAAACCTTAGAAAAAAATTGATCTTCCTGGATTATAAATTCTTATTGAACTGTGATTCTAAAGCTGTTTGCAGAGAAAGGAAAACTTTTTGGCTATAATAGAACATCAGAGATCTGCAGAAAGAACATATCAAGAAAAAACAAATACTTTCCAGGAGGAAATGTATGCTATATTGCAACTAATTCAATCAATGATTTCAAACCACGAGGAAATTAAAAACAACTTTGAAATTATAAATGAACACATCTTCAATTTAACCTTACACCAAAAAAACTCTCAGCAAATAAAAATAGAGTATGATCAGATAAAGCAGACAACATAAAGTAGAGGAAAGAGATTTAAAGATAGAATCCAACAATGGAAGGAATTATGACTTAATCCAGGCAGAGAAAAACTTGCAGTAAATATCTGACATGCTAAAGATAATCTACACTTCAAGATTGCAAAATAAGTCTGAGGACAAGAAAAAAGATTCAACAAAATGGATTATAGAGCTATCAGGAGAACTATAAGAATTTGAGAGACAAAAAATGATAAGAGAAATTAAGAGAAAGAAAAAGATTTTCAATGAATACAAAGGGGCAAAACCCAGAAAAACATCTTACTGGATTCGTCTCTTGTACTTACAACAATATCTACAAGACAATAAGAAGACTTTTTGGTCCAGCGGAGCATACAGATTAAAAAAGATGTTTAGAAAAAAAAAAAAGGCTAAAGTTATAATTAAGAAATTAGATGATGGGATTTATCAAATGGAATATCTAAAGATTAAACGATTGAATATGGTTAAAAATATAGAAAAATTCTGGATATAAATGTATTTTCGTTTAAGGTGGATGGACCTGTTAAGTAACATAGTATTTTTTTATGATATGAGAAATATAAAAATATTGGGATGGTTTATATGAAGGGAATGTTTTAGATACTTAAGTGTAATTGATCTTAAGAAAATCTCAGTTGATAAAAATGTTCTGAATAGATTCAGAAGATTAGATGATTGGATTTATTAGATGGAATATTTAAAGATTAAACATTTGTTTGAATATGGTTAAAATAATAGAAAAATTCGGGATATAAATGTATCTTAGCTTAAGAGGGACATGTTTCTCAAGCAGTATACTATTTCCTTCTTTTTTCTTCTCTTTTTTGTTGTTTTTTTTAAGATACGAGAAATGTAAAATTGTTGGGATGGCTTGTATGAGGAAAAAGACTTAAATACTTAAGTGTAATTAACTCTGAGAAAATCTTAACTGGTAAGAATATTTTGAACAGGATCTGTGATGAGGTAATTAAAATGATCAATTAGCAAAGAAGCTTTATATTGATGTGGTTGTTAAAAACTAGAAAATGTTTATATTCAATTGTTATCTATCAAAATACTAAGAAATGTACTAATTCAAGATTGGTAAAAGAGAATATTATTGGACGAAGAGAAAATCAAAGAAAGCTACTATGTGGATTATGGAATTATAGAAATTAATTGTTATTGATTGTTTTTTAAATAGAAACCCAAACAACACGCTGTTTACCAAATATTAAGGTGACTTATGTTAAAAAAATCAATAAAATATATTTAAAAAAAATAGGGTTAAAAAATGTCCCACCACAGCTCAGAAGAATGGCAATTGGCTGAGAGAAATCCAAAACTTGATTTTAGACTTGGTTTCTTAAGAATAACATTTCAGAACCTTTTTTCCTCCTGGTGTCCTCCATTTATTCTAGATGGAGAATATAGAACTCCATTGCCTCAATTATAGAGCAGGAACCGGAGACTGATGGATTTTGCAGTCTGGACATGTGGATTTCTTTAGGTATATAAACAGATGTGGTTTGGGGGAACGATTGCTGCCTAAAACTGTTTTATATACTCGTTGAATTCTCAGGTTAAAGACAACATCTTACATTTATGCTCTACAGTAATTCTTTTTTTCTAACAGAGGAGAGAAAAACTTCCATATATTTTACTACATTTATGCTGGTCTTTATCATCAGAAGAAACTTTCTGAATATAAGCTCCCTGAGAAAAAGCCTCCCAGGTAATTTTTGCTGACTTGTGTTTATTGCTAGTTATAACTAAGTATTGAATAGCCGTTTGTTTTGGTGAGAAGTTTTAAAATTTGCCTTAATCATTCCCCTTATCCTAAACATTCACGGTAGTCCTTTCATGTATTCAACTGTATAGGCAAGAAGAAATGCTATTATTTATATATGGATTAATTATATTAATAAAAAATGAAGAAGTTCAGTTAATTGTAGTTTCGCCACACTCTCAGATTTAATCTGCTTTCCAAAATGGATGATTATAAAGTTAATGGTATGTATTAGCATTCTAGACAAAGAAAGCCAAATGAACTGTTTTAAACTGGTACATTACTATTTGGGTAATTACCAATATTAGGCCAAATTTTGCCTTCGGGTATTCTAGTTTCTGATCTCTCAAGAAGCTTGCCTTGCTCTCTCCCAACTTTGAGACTGACCCAAAATTTACCTAACTGTATTTTTTGGAGTCCTCATTTTGAAAATAATAGCATCAATTAAAAGGACAGCTTATAATATGCTAGTCATGATGTTAGTAATGGAAAAAGGAGATAAGAATGAGAGGTTTAATGTGTCTCTGTACACTTTGCAAATAATATATTTTCAATTCTCTGCAAGGGGTTGTCCTTTTAATATTAATTTGCTTATTAGATTTCTACCTTCCATTTAGGTGCTTAAGGCAGCATATATAATAGTCTCTCTTCCCATTTTTTTCCAACAATAACCCAGTCAGATAGACTAAGCTGAGAGTAGGTATTTGTCCTAAGGATTACATTTGTTGATTATACAAGAATATGACAATATCTAGGAAATAGCTAGATATTTATTGAGATGCTGCAATTTGGGTTGAACGGATAGGTACTGTATGTTAGCATCATATATGCTCACTGATTTGGTTGAAATACCGTATATGCCGCCGTATTAGGCGACCTGGCGTATAAGACGACCCCCGTCTTTATAGCCGGGCCACATTCCTAGAACGTCGTCTTATACGCCGGAAACTACCAGTATTTCCGGCGTATAAGACGACTCGGCGTATAAGACGACCTCCATCTTTGGCGCTGATTTCAGCGCTCGCGGAAGTCGTCTTATACGCCGGCATTTACGGTAGTTCTTTAACAAGGGTTTAGTCTGAGCTTTTGGCTCAGTCTCAAAATTATGTATAGGCTCTTCAAAGGGGATTTGAGTCATGGATTTGACTTTCAGACAGCAGCCTTGTTATTTTACTTTCCAGGAACTATACATTGTAAGGGGTCCTTGGCGGTCTCTGAGCTTGATTGCTTTCTTGCAGTTGTTTCACTAACTAAACTAGATAACATCATCAGTGCAAGTAAAAAGTGGGATTTGTTCCCAGACTATATTCCACTGGCTTGCTCTGTCAGTATTGGTGAGGTGGTCCTAGAGGTTCTTTGGTTAGGCTGTTTTATTGTTGGCTTGTTTGGTAGTTCCTTGATTGGGGTCTTGTTTACTTGTTTGTTGGTCTAATGTTAATCTTGGATCTAATCTATACTCATCTGGGTGCTGATTGCTGGTGAAGAGGTGCTTGGGTTTTTTTTGTTCCCTTTTTGGCTTGTTTATTTATTTAACATATAGCATATAATGTTATACGTTATACAATGCTAGACACAATGCAGTCCTGACAGCCTAGATTGCTAATTCATTCTGTTAAGCAGTTGCACACCTCTCCTTGGTTCAGTGTGGGGGAGGGAGGTGAAGTAGGTTTACACCAATTAGCTAGTGGCCCTTGGGTTGCTGGCTCTTCCAGTCTCCTCTGCCGGTCTTGTCTCGCCTCATGGCTTGTGTGCTACACTGATTCTATGTAGTTGTAGCCTGTTGGTGGTTTATGATGTGTTCTTGATGTATGGCAGTGTTATTCTTTCTAGGGCTTTTTAGGGGTTGTACTATGTTAGGTTGAATGGTCAGGCACTTTTTGATAAAGTTGCATGGCTATCCGTTTTGTTGGAATATGTTGTATAAATGCTCTGTTTCCTTTTTCTGCTGTTCAGGGTTGCTGCAATAAATTTGTGCTTGTTTAAATAAAGTTTTTACCCAGCTTCTCTTGTAGGAGGTTGGGTTGTTGCTTTGATAGTGGAGTACATGGTTGGTGTGGATGGTTTTTCAGTACAGTTATGTTTCTAGTTTGCCATTGTGGTCTCTGCTGATCAGGATATCCAGGAAGGGTTGTGGTTTTCTTCTCTGGATTTCTTTGAAGATGTTGTTGGTAGCTCTGTGTTGTTCTCTAATTGGACCTTTTTTATTATGGTGAAGGTGTTGTCTATATATCTAATCCATATTTTGTGTTGTATTTGTATAACTGCTGTAACGTCCACTGTAGATGTTGCATAACAATCTCTGCTATAGGTCCTGAAAGAGGCGATCCCATAAATGTACCTTTAATTTGATAGTAAGTTTGTCTATCAAATTGGAAGTATGTGGTTAGACAGAGATTTATGAGATTCATAATCCTGGGTGTTTCAATCTTCATGTATTTAATTAAAGTCTGGACTAGAAGACCTCCAAGGACCCTTCCAGCTCTATTCTAATTTAAAGTCAGCAATGCCGTAGAGCAATGTGGTGACATTCTTTGGCTAATTCTGGATCTATGGATGTGAAAAGAGCTGTGACATCAAATGAGATTCAGTTATGTATTTTACACAGGTACATTGCAAATGACACAGGAAAGATGATGCATGATATTATTAACAAAGAATCTTATGGAACTCAGTTTGAAGCAATCCAGCATTGCTTTCGGATCATAGGATTTACTAAAGAGGTAAGTGATGATTTTTATATATATATAGTTGCCAGAATAACGTTGGTCTTGCTTTAAAAATTTATATTTTTCAGTGGGCAACTTAATTCAGGCTTATTCAGTATAGCATTGCTAAGTAAACATGAATCGGTACAATGGTGGCTACCGGATCAGCTTTGAACAATTCTATATATAGCTTGTAGAATATTTTTTGTGGTTCCCAAGTGAGAGTAGCACTGTAACAACAGCAGTGGAGTAGTTCATTAGAGTTCGAATTACTAAACTTGAATCAACTCTAAACCAGAGGAAGAACAATCAATATTTGGCACCAATAACATCATTTAAATTACCCCAGAAGCACATAATTCTGAAGCCAATAACAATAATAAAATAAAGTTTTCTTAATAATTTAACTATAGATTAGGCATTTTATCAGGCAACTGTATTTAGGAATACAGTTTGAGAAATTCATCAGTCCTTCCCTCAAACCTACCAGGTCCCATCTGGGCTTCTTCTCTGATGCACCAGAATCTCTTTGAGGCTCACATTGCAGTAGGATATTTCTAGGATCTGCTTGGCATGGTGTTAGCCCATTTGTTTTATTTATTATTTGATTATTGATTAACTTTGTTTGCTGTCCATTTCACTGCAAGGCATCTCACAGTTTGGCAGATTTCTTTTATAGACAGAAAAACTGGCATACAAAGAATTAGACTGGTATATAAAACTATGGCAAATCTAGACAGCATACTAAAAAGCAGAGACATCACCCTGCCAACAAAAGTGCGTATAGTCAAGGCCATGGTTTTCCCAGTTGCAATGTATGGATGTGAAAGTTGGACCACATGAAAGGCTGAGCGACAAAGAATTGAGGCCTTTGAACTATGGTGCTGGAGAAGACTCCCTGGACTGCAAGCCATTCAAACCGGTCAGTCCTAGAAGAGATCAACCCCAACTGCTCTTTAGAAGGCAGATCCTGAAGTTGAAACTCAAATACTTTGGCCACCTAATGAGAAGGAAGGACTCACTGGAGAAGGGCCTAATGCTGGGAAAGATTGAGAGCAATAGAAGAAGGGGACAACAGAGAATGAGGTGGCTGCATGGAGTCACTGAAGCAGTAGGCATGGACTTAAATGGACTCCAGAAGATGGTAGAGGACAGGAAGACCTGGAAGAATGTAGTCCATGGGGTCGTGATGGGTCGGACATGACTTTGCAATTAATAACAACATAAAACTGATATATAAAGAGTCAAAATAAATGTTCTGTCATTGCTCAGAATAAATGAATGAATCAATCAATCAATAGAAACTGGCTGTTGAAGAGGCTGTCAATCTAAGATAGGATTAGAAATAAGATGATAGAAGTACACACTGAAGTAAAGAAAAAGAATAATGATATGAATCCTCTGACCATGAAGTGTGGCTATATTATGTTAGCATCTTCCACCTTTTGCAATGACCAAAAGTGTTAAGGTTTTGACCGTACATTATAATTTGAGAGGGACAGTATGGCTTGATGCGTTTGGATTATGGAATTATATGCAAATATTCTGTCCTCAGAATGTATGTGTTCCCCAAAATGTTGTGTTGGTAACCTGTTGATGTTTATAGTTCTGACTCTCTTTTACCATTTTCAGGAAATGCATTCAGTGTATCGAATTTTGGCTGGGATCTTAAATACAGGAAATATTGAATTTGCTGCCATTTCTTCAAAGCACCAAACTGATAAAAGTGAAGTGCCCAATATAGAAGCCTTAGATAATGGTAAATATTTGCTAAAATCTCTGCATTGTCCTAATGCAGAATATGATCAGGAAATCTAATTTCACACCAGGTAGCTAGCACTTTGGCCCCCATTTTACAATATCCCTGTCTTTCAGCTGCTGCACTACTAAGCATTGGCTCAGAAGAACTTCAGGAGGCTCTCACCTCACATTGTGTTGTCACACGAGGTGAGACCATTATCCGAACAAATACTGTGGACAAAGCAGCTGATGTACGAGATGCCATGTCAAAGGCTCTTTATGGCCGACTCTTCAGCTGGATTGTAAATCGGATTAATAGCCTGCTGCAACCTGATAAAAATATATGGCAAGTTAACAGTCAATAAATTGCATATTTACTTGTTGATGCCTACATATTTCTCTATTTTACATCAAGAGCTTACTGTTCATTTTAGATAATGCCTCAAATTGGTTTCCATGCTGTGATTTGCATTTTTGTTCCTGGGACATTAACTCCACCGTTTTGAAAGACTTGATTGGGATTTAACTAAGTAGGTAAATGGGATTCACTTGGGTTAAAATCACGTCCCTCCCTGGAAAGATACTAGAAGATATTTTAATTACATTATCTTTTATCTTCCTCCTGTTTTTCATTTTAATCTTCAGCATAAAGTAAACGTTTGAATTCAGTCCCAGTCATTAACTTCTTGTGCTTAACTGTGCCAATATAGCAATATCAATGTACCCTTTGTTCAAAAGTTTGGTAATTCTGAGACCAAAAGTAAACCTGGTTGGGTTGGAGAAGCCTCTCATCTAAGAGAAAGAAGCTTTGCCAGTGAAAGACTGAGCATATTAGCCCATCAGCCCCTAATTAATCCTGCAAAGTCAGGAAGAAGCAACTTTTGAATCTTGTTCCCTTAAAAAGTGTCTGGATTGGTTCCCTTTTCCATACTAGCTCGGCATTGACAGAATGATTTTCCCCACCCATTAATTCCAGCAGAAGGGAAGCTACTAATGATGAATTCGTCTTGGCTGGCATGAACCAACATGTCTTTGAGAATGGTAGATGATCTACACTGCTAAGAACTGCTCCATGGAATAAACAACCTTCCATATTTCAGTTCCCATCAGCTCCAGCTAAGACGACTACATATAAGACATTCTGGAGTATGGAATATAGTGGAAGTTGTAATCCACTATATCTAGAGCAGCGGCCCCCAACCTTTTGGGCACCAGGGACCGGTTCCGTGGAGAGAGTTTTTTCCATGGACTGGTGTGGTTTTGTATGCTGTCTGCATCCCACAGATGGGGCTCGGCTTGTTTGTGCGGCCTAGTTTCTGGCATGCTACGGCCCAGTGCCAGCCCATGACCCAGGGGTTGGGGACCCCTGATCTAGAGGGCACAGGTTGCTAATGTTTATTAGCTGTTCTGTAGATTTAGTTTAAAAATGTCAAATTTCTAATAAGAAATGCCATAGTTAAGTTTGCTCGGTTAGGAAACATTCACTGTAATGTTTACCTAAGTTGGTAAATGATAATTTACTTAGGAGTGTGTATATTTTTGTATCTGATTATTTCCACACTACTGATTTAGTGCATCTTCATAGCCTGAATATTTCATAGCCTGTTACTTTGGCACAATAATGGTTGAATGATCTAGAAGATACTATAAATCGATAGTGGAGAAATGAACTCTTTTTTTCTTTAAGGCATTCATATTTGTAGTGTTAAGTTTTGTCCCAGAAAGAAATAATTATTCTGTTTAATATCTTACTTCAGAATAGTAACAATACTAAAAATAAGCACAGGTTCAAAAACTGAACTCATAGGTTATATAGTAGCCTTAGTGGAAAATCAGGAACAAATTATAGTATTATATTTGATATTAAAAAAAAATTGGTTCATTTTCAAACAGCAATGCTGAAAGTGGAATGAATGTTGGGATATTGGATATTTTTGGATTTGAGAACTTTACAAGGAACTCATTTGAACAGCTGTGCATAAACATTGCAAATGAGCAGATCCAATTTTATTTCAATCAGCACATATTTGCACTTGAGCAGGTAAGCTTTGATTGACTCGATAGCAAATTCTGCAGGCTCGGCTTGGGACTTGTAAGACCAATCAACCAAAGAAGATGATTTTGGTATGAAGTTTATGACTTCATCTGTCTTCTGTGAAAATAAACATTTTCTCAGAAAGGGAAAAAGTTTTCACCCTGTGAATTTATTGGACACACATGCAACTTCTATGAACACAGACTTGTATAAAGCAATTAAAATGTGTTATCTTTGCTATATACTGAACAATGCATTTGGAATATATTATTTTTGTATGCAATAGTGTGCTATTGTGTTAAGTAAAAGATACCTTTTTCTAAAAATCAGTGGAATTAAAAGCAACATATGAATTTTAGTTACGTGAAAACCAGGAACAAATGTAAGAGAAGTGTTTCCCAAAGCAGCAACATGTTTTGAAAATTGCTTGCCTTATTGTTTTCTCAGCTTTGCAACTAGATAAATAAGAAAGGCCAGACTGCTGAATATGGAATATTCCCATTGTGATATTTATGACTTATTAACTTTTGTAATACTTTAGATGGAATATCAAAATGAAGGAATTGATGCTGTCTTGGTTGATTATGAAGACAACAGACCCCTCTTAGATATGTTCCTTCAGAAACCAATGGGGCTACTTTCTCTACTGGATGAAGAAAGCCGATTTCCCCAAGCAACAGACCTAACTTTAGTTGGTATGACCTGTTCAGAAATCCCAAATGGTTACATATATATATACACAAAAGAAAAAGCAAGAGAACAATTAGTATCTTTTATAAAGTCTAAATCAGTGGTTCTCAACCTGTGGGTCGGGACCCCATTTGGGGTCGAACGACCATTTCACGGGGGTCGCCAAACAAGGCTGTCCGCCATTTTTCCCCCTTTTCTTTGGCCACACCCTGGCACCCTGTGATGTATAAGTGGTTGGGGGTCACCACAACATGGGGAACTGTATTATGGGGTCGCGGCATTAGAAAGGTTGAGAACCACTGGTCTAAATCCAAGCTGACTGCATTAAACTCTTGGAGTCAACTGATTACATTGTTGAATATTTTGTAATAATTATAGAAAGACATCTCCATATAATAAACTGTTAGTTATTATTAATGGAAGCAACTGAATGCGTATCAGTTCAGCTGATATGTCAGTTCAAACCACATCTGAGAGTTATCCGCCGACTAAGCAATTCCTGAATAAGAAATAACACATAGAAAGAATTGAGCCTTACAGCTGAGCTTCTGTGAAACTGGGAGTGTATCAAGCTGTAGCAGGAAAAGATAGTCACTTAAAAAACGGAAGAAAAAAAATCCTATTCCCATTAGAAACAAACTAGGCTTCTTTAGCACTATTACCTGTCTAGCTGTGTGAAAAATAAGTGAAAGAAGGTGGCGGAGCAGTTAGAGTGCAGTACTGTAGGCCACTTTAGCTGACTGTGTTCAGCAGGTCAGCGGTTCAAATCTCACTGGCTCAAGGTTGACTCAGCCTTCCATCCTTCCGAGGTAGGTAAAATGAGGACCCAGATTGTTGGGGGCAATGTAAATATATATATACATTGCTTACTGGTGTACACCGCTTAGAGAGTGCTTGCACTTAAAGCGGTATATAAGTCTCATAAAGAAAGAAAGAAAGAAAGAAAGAAAGAAAGAAAGAAAGAAAGAAAGAAAGAAAGAAAGAAAGAAAGAAAGAAGGAAAGAAAGAAACAGCTTAAAAATAATTTTGAAACCACTATTTAGATTGATGTGTCTTGTAAAAGAATTTACTGATTAGGAGAATTGGTATTTATCTCATTGAGAAAAATACTAGAAAATTGATATTTTTCTAGAGGTATTCAAATAGGGATGTATGGACAGTTTTCCAACAATTTCTGAATGCAGAGACTGGATAATTCAAAATCAGCTTTGTCATTCAGTAATGCAGTTAGGAAAGTATCATAAATGGGTTTTGGCTCCTTGTTTACTCTATTGGTTAACTGCCTGCCCTTTATCTGAGATGCAGAAGCTGCTTGTTGCCCATTTTGTGCTAGCTGATCAAACACTAGGAATTTGCACAACTTACTTGATACGTCTGCTAATATTGGAAGTAAAGTTCCAAATTGCTCTTTAAACAAACTTATGTTTCAGTGGAAATAACTAAAAAAGGTGTCACATTTTTCTGTTATTGCTTATGTTGAGATCTTTTGCTTTTAATCTCTGCGTGCTTTGTAGAATATCTAAAATGAAACAATTGTGATAAATCAACTGCAGAAAAAAGTTATTAAATATAAGAAACATTTAGTAAAGTTTTCAGTTTTCTATGGAATTATGGTGGCATAATGATTAAGAGAAGGAAGTAAAGATTAGCAAGTTTCTAATTAAAATTTATTTCTTTAATGTATTAAATGGTACTCTATTAGGG
Source organism: Crotalus tigris (assembly GCF_016545835.1). Lineage (NCBI taxonomy): Eukaryota > Metazoa > Chordata > Lepidosauria > Squamata > Viperidae > Crotalus > Crotalus tigris. The sequence goes on from NW_024097126.1 coordinate 73,602, forward strand.
AAGTGGTATTTTATTAGAGTACTCTATTTTTTTTTATTGAAAATTTTTAAAATTTTACAAAATAAGAAAAAACAACCCTCCCCAACCCACCCCAACCCTCCCACTCCCTCCCTCAACTTTCCCAGAGCTGAATATAGGCTTAATTAAATTTTCTTGAATTCTTAAAAAAAATATATATAAACCATAGATAAGTCTAAATACATTACTTAAACTACTAATAGAATAATTAACAATAATATATATATATATGAGAGATAAATATTAAAGAAAAAAAAGAAAATACCTAAAAAAAAGAAGAATAAAGAGAAAGAAAGAAGAAAAGAAATATAAGAAAGTAAAATAATAATAAAACATATAAAGAAAAAGAAAAAATAATACAATCTATAAAATATTAAAATTTGTATATAAATTATTAATAAACTAAGTAATATTTTTATATCCAACTTATGTTGTATAAAATCTATCCATTTTTCCCATACCACAAAAGAGTACTCTATTTTTTAAATCTCTGTTATCAGTACTATGGAAATAGTAGTAACCTGCCTTACAGGAACATACATTACAATAGATATAAAAAGCTATATATTTTGAGGGTTTTATTATTGTTATATATTGATACACAGAAAACACAATAAGACTTAAAGCAGAAATGTCAAACACAAGGCCTGGGGGTCGGATGCGGCCCACGACGTGGTTTCATGTGGCCCACGAAGCCATTCTGGAAACAGTGAGGGAATGGCCCCCACTGCCCAGGCCGGCGGGAGCCAATGTACAATTTTGTGGTGGCCATTTATGCTGAAATGCATTCAGTCTTAGCTCCACGAGGCCGTCTGGCAACAGCGAGGAACCAGCCTCTGCTGCATCGTCCCCATCCCCTGGGTGCATGCTGGGGAGGTGTCACCCTTTGTGAGGAATGAAGAAATGCACCATTGCCTGGAAGTGGCCAGCAAATGGCCCTCACCTACTTCACATATCTGGCTTGATGGGCTCCGGGGGAGGGGTTTTTGCAGGCTCTTCCAGTGGACCATGCCTTGGCGCTTGCCCTGGTCCCACCCCCTTCTGCCAGAGACCCTCAGATCTGTCCCACTCCTGCCCAGGGCCCCACAGGCACCTTTGACGCGAACAATGTAGAGCTGGCTATGCCCACCCAGTAGGCCCACCCACTCCAGCCATGCCGACCCAGTAGGCCACGCCTACCCTGGGCATACCTACCTGCCCCCCCCCCAAAAAAAAACAACCGCAATGCTGATGCGGCCCTCAATGAAATTGAGTTTGACACTCCTGGCTTAAAGGATCATTGTAAATATTGAATTTGTGCTTCAGATTAGAAACATGTAATAAAACTTTGTGAGTTTTATATTACGCTTACAAGTTAGCCTGAAAAGGTGGCTGGTTTATTACTGTGGGCTCCGTAAAGCAAACTTGTGTTCCCTTCCTTCTTTCCGCCTTAAGTGAGTAGTTAATTCCATGTATATGCTAAATTATCAGAGTTTCAACATTACAACTCCCCACTGCTTGATCTTATACTATGTATATATCATTTCTTACAATCTAAAACAAGAGCTGCATGGTTAAAGGAAAAGTAAAACTATTAATTTTTTTAAAAAAATTAAAGTGATGTGCTTTCAAACTAAAGAAATGAGACATTTACCAAAGGAATTTCTTGTATGGTTTAGGAGCAGTGCAGGAAAAGCCATTTCTATATACCCAGTCAGCACGCCTTTCCAAGATAGGCATTTTCATAGGGATTAGTCCTATTTATCTTAAATTTTGAGAAGAATACGATAAATGTCAAGACCATTTTGTAGGTCTTCCGCACAGCTGCATTAATGTTTGTTGCTCTAGTCTCTGAATTGGCAAAAAAATATGCTAGTATAATTTGGATTTCCTGAGGCTGCATTCTAATTTGCTTAAATTTTTACATTTTTGATGCAGGACAATTTAAGGGCAGCAATTGGTAGATTTTTTTTGGCTTTATTTTCCCTTCTCACTCAATGTGAGCAGCTGGTGGCAAAAACTACTACCAACTGCTTTTCTTAAAAAGCAGTGAGTTGGGCATGGACAAATGCCTGGATTGGTGCTTTAGTTGCCATTCAAGTTGTCTAGGAGACAGGTTGCAAAAGCAGCGATACTTTGGCTGTTTTTTTAACATGTTGTCTGGAAAACAATAGACCTAAAATAGCCAATTGATAGACAGGTGGTATGGAGGAGAGTACAGAGTAGAGCATGAAAAGTCTTCTAGAGCTTAATCTCAGCCACTTCCACCAATCTGTAAAGTGGCTACGTTTGGAAACAGTTCTACTGAACTGGTAGATATGTGTATCTTCAATTCTCAAAGCAGTAAATGCTCAGAAAATCTTTAATACATTTATCTGGGACAGGACAAGTTTAAATTGACCAGCAACCCTCATTTGAAAAATTACTGAACACTTATAACCAGTCAGTGATGTTTCAAAAAATTGGTATACCAGCATAGGTAAAGAACCCCTGTAATTTCTGAAAGCAGAGTATGTTCCAGGTATTACAGTGCCTAGTGCAGGAGTAGGCAACCTTGGCTCTTTTATGACTCGTGGACTTCAACTCCCAGAATTCCAAATGGTGTGGAGCAAGCATAACTACAGCAGCCTCAATCAGACAGTCCGAGCTTGGCAAATGCCAACTCCTGACCCTCTGCTACCAAAATTAAGAAAAAGACATATCATCTGTAGACCAAGCTTTGTATTGGGAAAAGATAAAAAAAACCCCTACTTTAAAAAGTAGAACAAGGGTAAATTTAGGCTGCTTCCAGAGTAGACTGGGGGGGGGATCTTCTTTGGCGATGGTTAGCTGTTTGTGAGAAACAGTCTTTAGATTAAACTGAGATAGGTATGTCCGTCAAATACAGGATAACTTTAAATACAGCACTGTATTTTGTAAATGTAATCACACAGCTACCATGCAACTGAAAAGGTAGCCCGAGGAGGCTTTTCACAAAAATACAAAAGGAAAAAAGTGATTTACTTATGTTGCTGAGCTAATGACTATCTTATGTAAATGACAATAATGAATAATAATAAAAATAAATTGTGGGAAATACTTAATACAGCAATATGGGCTGCAATTCGTATTGAGGGAAAAATCATTTGGATTATATGATCAGAAACTGTAATGGGGAAGGCTGATTTGCAATCCAAACAATGGGCCATTTTTAATATTTCTAGTTCTTATTCAGGAAATTAAATAAAATTAATTCTTTTTTTATAAATATTTTATTAGGTTTTATATAGGTAAGGAAAAGATAGGGTCAATATAGGTATGAGGGGAATGGGAATGGGAATTTGGGGTAGGATAAAGGAAGGTACAATAATGGGGTAATAATAATAATCCCAAGTTTTAACTAACAAGCTACCATCCGGATCTAAATATTAAATAAACATAGTTTGTATAATACTAAACAATTATAAAGATAAAGTTAACTATAATCATATAACTAACATTAGATAAGTAAGTAAAATTCCTCTAAAGTTAACTATAATCATATAACTAAAATTAGATAAGTAAGTACAATTCCTCTAAACAAATATTCATACTTAATAATATATTAACTAATTCTAGTCATCACCATTAATATTTAAAATCACTAATAATAAAACTATTATTAATCTATGAAATAACACTTAGCTAAGAGTCTATCATTTATTCTATTCAATTTTAAGATTCAATTCAATTTTAAGTTCTGATCGTATTCTAGTGTATTTCTAATCATTGATAGAATTTTTCCCAAGTTTTGAAATAAATTGAATCTTCTTTCTCCTTCATCTCCAAAGTCAATCTATCCATTTCTACACAGTCCAAAATTTTTGAAATTATAGCCTGATCGGATGATAGATTTTCATTTTTCCAAAATTGGGCAAATACTATTCTTGCAGCTGTTAATACATGTAGTATTAAATAGTTAATACATGTAGTATTAAATAGTAAAATTAGATTTTACTATTCCTAGCAAAAACAATTCCGGTTTAAATTCTATCTGTATTTTCATCATCTTTTCCAGCTATCTATGAATCTTAAGCCAATATTTCTTTGCATTAGGGCATATCCACCAGGCATGATAGTAAGTGCCTGGTTTTTGTTTACATTTCCAGCAAGTATTCAACACATTTTTAAACATTTTCGCTAATCGAACTGGTGTCACATGCCATCTATAAAACATCTTATATAAATTTTCTTTATATGTTATTGCTTTAGTAAGTTTAATGTTTTTATCCCAAAGTTTTTGCCAGTCTTCTAAGTCTCTAGAATGTCCAAATTTCCTATTTAGAAAGTAAATACTAATTTCTAAATGGTTCTAGTCTATGTAATGATTACATAGAAATAGAGAAGAAAAGTGGCTATTAGTATACAAAAGAAGAAGAAAAAATAAGTTAAAACTTTACTAAGATACTACTTGATTACAAGTTATACATTTCCCTTCCATTGTGCCCTGATAATTGCAATATACATATTTTAAACCTTAAGAATTGTTTCTGATTTCTATTTATTTTATTCCTTTTTTCGGTTTTGGTTTCTTTCCCATTTGAAAGAAATATCTGAATTTGCCTTGCTGAGTAATATATGAGGGAAATCATTCTTGCTTGACTTTAGTTAAATTTCCATTTTTAACTAAATTTTTAGTTTTGCCATTGCTGTGTATTCTTCGAGTTTGGTTTCCCAATCTGATATCATCAGCATCTTATCTATTTTCCAGTGTGAAAAGATTTGTCCTTGCGGCCATCAAAAGAATGGGCCATTAATATTGTTTTCTTTTTTAAAAATGCATAGATAAATTTGAAGATAATCTGCGGTGCAAATATTTCTGGAGACCCAAACGAGTGGAGCTCTGTTTTGGCATTCATCATTATGCTGGAAAGGTAAATACATAACTTATATTAAATTTAAATGTAATAAATTATCAAGTCCTTAGATTTTCCTTAAACAACTTTCAGTTTTTTATTCCTTAATTAATGCTTTTAATGAATTTACATTTTAAAATTTGGAAACTGTTTTACAACCCATGGTATTTGATGGCACATGATGACCAATAGAACTGAGTCAGAAGGTACAATGAACTTCAGTTGTCTTAAATCCATTTGGCAGGGCATTGATCCTAATTCTTGATTTAAAATATGATGGTACAGCCATAGGTGCAGCCTATAGTGTTGCTGGTCCTTTCCTTGGAATTGCAACTATTCCTATCACTACCAATTTCATGAAATGCCTTGTTTGTTTAAGGCTGAAGACCACAATTTTCTCAGTGCAGAAGTCAAAGCATCTCCTGCTGGCTCCTTACTTTATGGTTGCCAGGGTTTACAAGGAACAGACTATTTTTTGAAAACAAAATCTTGAAAAATTCAGTTATTAGAGCGTTTTGTACCAGTCTATATTGGAAGGTCTCTGTGTCTGGTAAATCATCCAGAAACAAAGCCTGCAAAATCAGCAGTGGCTGCAACAGTTAACATTCAGGAGAAAAACAAGAGGCAAAGAGAGTGGGAAGCAGAAAAGTTTAACTCTTCTTGTGTAGCAAGTGGTACTGAGATTGCTAAAGAGGGAAAATAGTTGTGTGTGCATATGAAAATAATTAGATATAAATATATATATGGGTGATGAAGCACTACACAGGGCATTAGAGGGGGAAGTTTCCCAACCTTTACTTAAAGTACCAGAGGTGACAGAAACTTATAAGAGCCTGTTTCACATTTAACTCCCACATTGTATAGGTTCAGTATGATGCTTATGGCTTCCTTGAGAAGAACAGAGACACCCTTCCTGCTGACATAATGGTGGTATTGAGGACTTCAGAGAACAAACTTCTTCAGCAGCTTTTTTCAAGCCCATTGACCAAAACAGGTACAGTACTTATGAAGTCTGTTAAAAATTAAGCGCTTTCTACTGACTAAATGCTCTGCATTTGGAAACCAACCCTGGTGGCGCAGTGATTGAAGTATTGCAGGTGAACTCTGCCCACAGTCTGGAATTCAATCCTGATGGGGTTCAAGGTTGATTTGGTCTTCCATCTTTCCAAGATCGGTAAAATGGGGACCCAGATTCTTGTGGACAATATACTGATGTTGTAAATCGCTCAGAGAGTGTTGCAAAGCATTATGGGACAGTATAAAAGTCTAAGTGTTATTGCTATTTTAAAATGCTCTTTTTAAAATTGCTTATTATTAATTTCATTCATCCATATTTTCTATGGAGAGGAATATGAGAAGAAACATTAATGTATGCTCTGTGTGTTTCTCTTACGGCTTATTAAGCATGTATTTTATGATCATTTTTAAACCACAGGTGACAGAGTTTACTATTATAAATGTATTCACTGAAAAAAAGTCTTATAGTGACAAAGTAAATGCAGCTGTTAGAATGAAACCAACAACAAAAAAACCTGCAAGAGAAATTGAGAGAGGAAACTATCTCTATGGTTTATATATCCTAGTGATGACGAACTTAGGACATGTGTCAAAGTGATATGCCACAGCGTTTTGGCTGACACACCAGAGTTTACCAATACCAAACAACAACTATTCTCAAAAGCACACTTGTTCCCACATAATTTTTGGAGGCCTCTGAGGCCATGCAAGAATGAGGTATTTTTTGTGCAGCTTCTGCAGCCTCCAAAAATCATACAAGAATGGGGTGTGTTTTCATGCATTTTCTTTGAGGCTGCAGAGATCACAAAAGAACATTCTCCAAAGCCATTCAAGAGCAAAGGCCTTGTGTGACCCAGAGCAGCCTTGGGTAGGCCACAGGGGCCTGTCAACAGAAAGAGCACCACCTGAAGGTAAGTGGCAGATCCTGGGGAGTGCTGGGCTGCAGAGGCAATCATGCCAATCCCCAAGGCTTGTGTGCCTTGTGGTACAGCACAAAGTGACATTTTTGAATGCCAGCAATGGTCCAGCCCTCTACTTCAGACTAGCCTCAGCATTGTCAACAATTCCCACTATCAGAGTCACCTAAATGGGAGTGAACAAGTATAGTGCCATGTCTTCTATTTGTCTATCCGTCTGTCTGTCTTCTATCTGTCTGTCTCATTTGACAAGGGCACTGCTCAGTTCCAGTCAACCATAAAAGAGAAGATCACTGGAGCAAGAAAATATCTGTCTCTGATCTGTGCCAGTTGGGATGTTCCTAAGGTGTACATTAATGATCCTGTGATAAAATTAGAAAAGAAACAATCATTAAATCTATTTCACAAAGACAGAAAAATTAATTTTTAATTGAGATATTTGTGCTCATTAAGATAATTGTATTCATTACGTTAGTTGTGTTCATTGACAGTGCTGGTCAGTGCATTGGATAATTTGCAGGGCTTAGTTTAGAAAAGGGTCAGGAGGTAATTTCTACATGTGAAATTGCTGAGATTTCTTAGTGACGCATACTACACTATTGTTTTGAACTGGTTAATGTTTGGTAAGAGACAGTTCACCTGTATAATTGTGATTGTTGACAAATTGTGAATAGATGCCAGATGGACTACATTCAAATAATAATTCATGCCATCATAAAACTTGGCTTAGGAGCTTCTGTAAGTTCCTTATGGATATGCTATTGCCCTTGGACTTCCTTCCTTCCTATTGTGTGCCAAATCATCAATCCTCCATGTCTTCATCGTGTTAAGATTCATCTTCACTTTAGTGGCCTTCATCCAGCTTTTTACATCATGCAGACATTGATCCATTAGCCTCGCCTGACTAACAGCATGAATAGAACACCCTATATTCTAATTATCTCACAACTGTTCCATATACATGTTAAACAATAAGGGTGATTTAATGGATCCTGTAGGATACCCCAGCCCAGCAACAGGTCAAGTGGAAGACTTCTAGTGTGGCTATATAAAGAGAAACCATGCCTCCTAGTCCAGCCCAACTTAGCAGCATACCATGGTGGAAGGATTCAAACAATATCCAGAAGGATCAATAAGTTGTACTCTCCACTTTTCCTCTAGAGAAGGTCACCCATGAGGATGATAAAGGTAGTTCCAGTACTGATTCTTGACCTGAAACTAGAATATGTTCAGATGTGGATTGAAACAGGTTGAGATCAGTTGCAATTGCTGTTTATAAGTTTTCTAAAGCCTATGATTAGCCCAAAGGACTTGAAATACTTGCAATGGGAAGTAGAACATTCACAGTTCCTGTGTGTAAAGCAGATTTATTGTAGAAAAGCTGCAGAAAAAAATAGAATCTCACAGTGCAAACAAGTTCCAAATATCGCAATTATATCGTTGCATGTAACTGCGGAAATGTGAACTATACGTACTGTGACTAAACTAGCTAAGTTTCAGAGCTCTGAAATACAGATAAATGAAATATCCAAGTCTTGTTTTTTGTTTGTTTTCTTTGGTGAAATGTTAGCTATAGACTCAAAGGTATTACAGTAGCCTGTGGTCATGTCTTTCTGGTACATTACTATCCTCTTTAGACTGTTGATTTTTGGTCTGCATAATTTGAGTGCATTCCTCTTATCTCTAGAGAGCTAAAAGTTTAACATATATGGGGTGGGTAACACAAATATAACTTCTCAGTTTGAGAATATTTAGGCCGTACAGTATTAAAACATATGCTGAATATTCAAATAGTAACATGAAGGCAGGGAATCTTACAAGTGAACTTTTAGAAGTCAATTTGTCCCCTTCCCCAGATTACTAAAAGAACATATAGCCTAGCATTTTGATTGCTCGAATAAGATATTTTAAAAGGCTCTTTCTCACAGCCACATTAAAGCACTTTCTTCCTGTCTAAGGTGGAAGAGAAATATGATGGTGCAAACTGCTCTTCCTTGACTGTTCTCGTCCTATTCACCCTCGGTGATGAGACCAGGGACTGGTGTTGTCCTGATATATTTATCTATCCTTACAAATTGGATGTGGGACTAATTAGAAAAAAAAAATTGGTGAATTTCCCCGTTTTTATTTCCCCTCTCACTGCATTTACCAGCTGCTGTCCCTAATAAAAGGTTGGGCTGGAGCTGGAGGAGCCAAGCTTGAAGATGGATAGACATAAAGATTTAACCATCTGCTAAAAGATGGTATCAAGTCTGCTGTTCTGCAGACTGGACTTTCTGGGGGGGAAAAAAAGAAGACTTTCTGGCATTGCCTTTGTCTTGCAGACCTGCCAGTCAGCTGATCTATAGATGGAGGCTTCCTGTTTAAGATAGTCCAGTGATCAGTTGATTGGGGTTTCCAATAAACTGAGAAAAGCTCCCCCACTTCATTGGGTAGCCTTTCTGTCCAGTCTTTCATATGGGAGTGGAGGCTGCCAGTGCTAGATTCATGAAAAGCAGCGCCAACAGCTCTTAAGTCACTGTGTGAGAACAGGAGAGATTCCCCTTCATCACAAATAGCCCTAGTTGTTCAGGGACACCTGTCAGAACTCTTTAACTATAGGCAAGACTGGAAACAGGCTCCGTTGTGAAGAAAAAAATATTTAAGATGAGAGCCTAAGAATTCTATCCAGAACTTTTGTTTTCAAATGTAAGACATATTTCAAAGCACAATTCATTTCTACCTGTTTTTCTCACACTTTCTGTTGAGGGGGAATGTGAGCTGGCCTGCACCTGGATAATGTTTACACATTAGTTACCAGTTTCCTTATCAGTATGGGAATCTATTCTCACATTGCCCAGAGGCCCCTGAAATAATTTTCGCTGGAATTCAATGTTCTTACCAGAAGACAAGAAGTAGACAAGTTGACTTAGGTAGACAAAATACTTCATTGCACTTAAAGATAACCTGGGTTATAACGAAGAGCAAAAAGCTAAGAATTTGGTTCTCTGGATATATATTCTCCAAGGCTTAAATCCTGTACTTCTTTTCTGTAATGGATTGCTTGCTTTCTGTTGCTTTTCTATAATGGATTGCTTCCTCCTGCCATAGCATTTCCTACATACTTTTCAAGTTAGCTGAAGGAGATATGACTCTTTAACCACTAGCAGTGCTGATCCCACAGATCAGCCCTGTGCAGTCAGAGAGCTAATGGACAGGGGTCAGTTCCCATCTCCTGCTTCTCTAGATACCCCAGCCTGGAGATCAGCTGTCAGCACTACCTTAGGTGGGATAGAAGGAGAAGCAAGGAGAAATGGATCTTTATTTGCTAGGTCTTCAATTCCACGTAGCTGAATTATGTGATCAGAAGAGAGCAGGTACAAAGGATAATTCACGTTGAAACAGCCAGAAGCAGAATAGCCCTGGAAAATAATGCTCAAGAACTATAGAAACTCGGAGAACCTAATAAGATCTGAGTAAATCCTAGCCTCTGACCACATCATCTTCTGCGTTGTCCATAAAATGACATAGATCATGACCAATGGAAGACATATGGAATAGAGAACATTACATGTAAACTGGAAAAGCTAAAGACATTTAAACTCCTTCTATGGTGGGCTGGGATGAGACAAAGGCAGTGTCATGCAGATATGTCCTTCACAAATGGTTATCAGGACATCTTCATGTTGCAGTTAGGAAGAGATGAGAATGAGCCTCAAGTATGTGCTTGTTGAGTGGGTGGGGGCTGGGAGAGTAGATGAAAGAACTAGAGACAGATATAGGTGTCTTCCTCTGTGACAAACTTAGCTAGAAATTTATAAATGTTCCAAAAAACTATTAAAAGCCATAGTCTGACTAATATAGATTGTGCTAGTGATTGGTTCAAACAAGGTCTATTTTATTCACAAAATTTTATAACAGATCTAGAAAATTATCTTTCATTTAAGAGTTATCTTCCATTTGTTTTCCACCTATCTTCTATCATAACTTCTGTTATGGAATAACAATTATGTTCTGGAACAGAGGAACAGCTGCATTATGTTTTCAGTGCAAGATATTTTAGTTATAAAATATAGGAAAGTTGCCCACAAATGAGGTCATTTTGACCCCATAATGAATCATCTAAGATAGTAGGGAGAGTTGGCTGACATAATGCATGATATCTCAGGATTGTGGTGTTGTCAAATAATATTTTTAATTAGAAGACTCAGAAAGCTTACTATGAATTCCTGGTAGAATTAAGCTGACTAGTCACTAGACAGAAACCTCAAAACCCAAATTGTGGGTCAGAATTCATAAACACAAAGAAAACTGTTTGCATATTTAGCCTATCTGGATAAGTATATCTATTTCAGGTATATCTGAAATTTTATTATTTTAAAAGAATAAATTCTAAAATTAAGGGAAACCTGAAAATGTTTGTTAATACATTTATTAACTTGGCAGATAATTCTAGTGATTCATTTGCAGATTAAAAGAAGACCAAAGTAGTCATCCGTTGATTTAATTTCTGAACTGTGAATGTTGGTTTAATTTAATCTTATCACAATAAACTGGGATTATATCATATTTTATAGTTCTGGCATTAAAAAAATCATAGTATACAGTAATCAAAGCAACATCTCCTGAACATTATTGCAGTAGAATCTGAATTCTTTTTTTTTAATTCAAATCTCTTTCCCCCGGCTATATGAAAAGAGGTTGGGAGAATAGACAAGCCCAGTGTTTGCTGCCAATGCACATAGTACTAAACCATGGTTTGGCACTATATCTGAACCCAGAGCATTCTTGTTTACCATTCCTGTTGGTGGGTACCTTGTGTTATATGACTGGCCTAGTTCTCTCTAATCTCAAATTAGTTTGTGGATATTGTTGTTCATGATGATGTTAGAAATTATTCAGTGATTTTCTCTTTCTTTTTGGCTGACTGCTGTTGCTATTGGAACGTAAAGCTATTACAGATATGTACAGTATTAGCCCTGAAGTACAGAGAGAATTTGAAAAGATCCTGTTTGAGAACTGAGGTACAGGTAGTCCTCACCTTAACAGTGGTTTATTTAATGACTTTTCAAGGTTACAACGGCACTGAAAAAAATGATTTATGGCCATTTTTCACACTTAACCATTGTTGCAACACCACCATGGTTACGTGATCATAATCAGTCACTAGGCAACAGACTCATGTTTTCATTGTCCCAGGGTTATATGCTTACTTTTTGCGAGTTTTGAGAAGTAAAGTCAGTGGAGAAGCCAGATTCATTTAACATCCATGTTACTAACTTCACAACTGCGGTGATTCACATAACAACAGTGGCAAGAAAGGTTTATAATGGGGCAAAATTCACATAGTAATTGTCTCACTTAGCAACAGAAACTTTGGGCTCAGTTGTGGCCATAAGTTAAGGACTACCTGTACTGAGAATATTCTGCCTTAAATTATAACTCCCAGAATAGCAAGAAGAACAAAATCAAATCAAAGGGGTATATATGAAAATGTTCTGAATTATGCCATTTAGTTTTTTTTTTCTTCTTTCATAACTCTTGCCTTTAATTTCTTTTGCTCAAAATTTCTTCATCTTTTTCTGCAATGCTCTGTTGTTTACCCCCAAAGCAAATAACACAATAGAAATATATATATAAGCCCTCTTTTCCAATTCATTTGCAGATTTCCATATTAGAGGTGCTTCCAAATGAAAGAAATTATCATAAAATAATTATTTTCACTCATGTTATTTGATAAACATCTTTGATTTTATGGAGGATTTTTTCTCCTTTCCCTCTGTTTAAATTCTGATAAAATCTGGAATATTAAAAAGAATCTGTGCCGATTGACTCCTATACAAAGCTAGCTAATTTCTGAGGGCTTCCTTTGAGTCCCTGGGCTGTAACTAATGAAATGCAATGTATTTTCTCTTCAGAAGTTTTGGGCTGTCCTTCCTTGGCATCTCCAAATGAGACTAGAAAAGATTTCTGAAACCTTGGAAAATTGTTGCCCGTTATTGCAGAATAAGCCATACTAAATTAACTGGATTGGTAGCAAGATTTGATATAAGGCAAATGGTCATAAAGAAAATCCTTTTGTACTTGTGTCCAGAATCTATAATAGCCTGGCAAGAGATATATCTTGTTATATAAGTTGAATGTTTTAATTAGTTGCCTTTTCTTAAGAGTGCAATTGCTATTGGTGATTATGTCCCTTTTATCTTATTGTATACAGTTTTAGATCTTTTTCACTGTTTTATTGTTAACAGCAATTGTTTTAATACAATACACTTACAGAGTTGTGGGTTGTTATTCCTAATATAGGGTCTGAAATGAAAAGGTACTTTCTTGGACTGTGGATATTTTTTTTTTTTAAATACAGGAAGCTTAGAAAGGAGGGCACAAATAAATATATACACTCGGGCATCAGACTGCACCAAATTCTGCTGGCTTTCAGAGTAAACAGCTTTGAAAGTAGATCTTTTATATAAAAACTGTCCAATTCTGTACAACAGAGAAACCTGCATTGTTCTATCAGAAGTACACAGGGTTTTTGTGGTGGAATGTAGAAAGGGTTTGCAAATGTTCCACAAGGTGGTGCTATTAACAGAACAAAGACAAAGATGACTTTGAAAGTGACCCAGCGATGTTACTAAACATATTTCCTAAATATCATTCAGATTGTATTTTTAAAACAGTTTTGCACATAGTTTGGGAGAAAAATATGTATTTGCTTATTAGAATGTATTCTGTAGAGCAATTCTATAGAAATCAAAACAAATGAGTGCAACACAGCTTATTCCTAAATGAATAAACAATTCTGAATAAAGAATTGTACCTGCATTAAACAAAATTGAACAGTAATGAACAAGACTGAAATATAAAAATATTTTCCTTATGGAATATCCTCCTAAACTCTTACGTAACTCTAAATTTTATCAGTTCTAGAACATTTATGAGATACTCTTTGTGTTTAAAAACATTTTACAGTCAGAAGGCAACTGGCTGGTCTTACAGAGTCCTTGTTGCTCTTTGAGCTTAGTTCTGACCTTGGTTTTTGGTTCAACCAAGCTCAGAGAGCACCAAGGACTCTACAGCACAACCCAGAGCTACATATATTCCCTTCTATTAGAATCACTATTTTATTTTTTTCTGGGGAAAAAATATGATTATTCCCTGCAAGACATAAGGCTATATACAATATATATGGAAAAACATGAAGCAGCACAGTCCACAATTTATTCAGAATAGAAGTAACAATGCCATCTGCAGATGATCAGTTAACTGACAACTTTTCCATGATAAGTGAGATACTAATGGGTTCTTCTGATTTTATGGCTGTTTTTTAAACAAATTAGAGAAGATGAGAGTACCATGTTGTAATTGTCTGCCTTATCCTAGTCCCTGCCATGTTGCATTTGGCTCTGGATATTGGATCATGACAGAGCAAAACCATGATATGCATAACTCTATTTAGTTCAGTATATTTCCACCATGCAAAATAAAGAAAGGCTAAGGTTTTTTTACCTATGTTCCCCAGGAATTAGAACTTGCATCTGATAGTAGGGGAAATTTATAAGTATCACAACTAATTGACATTGAAAGCTTTGTTTTCTTTTCTTCTGCTATCTGAATATATATTGCTGTACTTTTTTCTTACCTGAACCTCTGTTTCAGGTTCATTTGATGATGGTCTTAGATTGCAGACTATGAAACCTGGGAAGTTATTTCAGGAGCTATTGGTTTATACAGGTTTCCCTTCTAAAATGGGGGGAGGGGAGAATCCTCAGCCTCTCCCCCTTCCATCCTCTGAGGCTGCTTTCCTCAAACATTGGTCAAAGCAAAACTGAGGTATGTTGAAAGTGACCAGATTTATATTTTTGCATCTGCTATCCTCCTGAATCTCCGACATAACCTGAAAATGGAACGCAAGAATTGATTTACCATGGAGTATAAATATACATCCTCACATTAAATTCTGATAATATTCAACTCATATTTTTTTCAAAATATAAACTAGCATTGCATACATCTCAATACTGAATGGAAAAAATAAACTACTTGAAAATGTAAGTGTATTTGGTTTGGTTCAACAAGCAATCTTCAACTTATGGCTGGTTGCTTATGGACTATTCAAAGTTACGGCTTAGCTGGAAAAAGGGGGTTATGACCCAGGTCCAATGGTCGCCCCCTCCCCCCACATTCACATGACCACAATTAGGGCACTCAGCAAGATGGCCACATTTATGGCATTTGCAGCATCCTGCAGTCACATCACCACATTTTATGACAGTTTTGCAGGAAACGGGACATTACTTCTGGTTTTCAGAAAAACCACGCCATAGCAAACAATGGCTTTGTTTAACAAACCACACTGGTCATTTAAAAGAAGCAGTGTTTGTTTGTTTAGTGACCACCACAAAAAAAGTTTGTAAAATCAGCTTGGTCATATAATAATAATAATAGTAAAGTTGGAAGGGACCTTGGAGGTCATCTAGTCCAACCCCCTGCTTAGGCAGGAAACCCTACACCATTTCGGACAAATGTCTGTCCAGTCTCTTCTTAAAAACTTCCAGTGTTGGAGCATTTACTGCTTTTGGAGGCAGGTTGTTCCACTGATTAATTGTTCTCACTGTCAGGAAGTTTCTCCATAGTTCTAGGTTGCTTCTCTCCTTGATTAGTTTCCACCCATTGCTTCTTGTCCTGCCTTCAGGTGCTTTGGAAAATAGCTTGATTCCCTCTTCTTTATGGCAGCCCCTGAGATATTGGAATATTGCTATCATGTCCCCCCTTGTCCTTCTCTTCGTTAAACTAGACATACCCAATTCTAGCAACCGTTCCTTATATGTTTTAGCCTCCAGTCCCCTAATCATCTTTGTTGCTCTTCTCTGTACTCTTTCTAGAGTCTCAACATCTTTTTTACATCGTGGTGACCAAAACTGGATGCAGTATTCCAAGTGTGGCCTTACCAAGGCATTGAAGAGTGGTATTAATACTTCACGTGATCTTGATTCTATCCCTCTGTTAATGCAGCCTAGCACTGTGTTGGCCTTTTTGGCAGCTGCAGCACACTGCTGGCTCATATTTAGGTGATTGTCTACTAGGACTCCGAGGTCCCTCTCACAGTTACTACTATTGAGCATGGTGCCACCTATGCTGTACTTGTGCATTTGTTTTTTCTTGCCTAAATGTAGAACCTTGCTTTTTTCACCATTGAATTTCATTTTGTTAGTTAGTGACAGACATAATTTACATCTGTCACAAAATATGACCATAATGGGCAAGCTACATTATGGTTGTATTTCAAGGACTACCTATACTCCTCATGCACTTTGTAGGACCCTTTGGGATTTTAGTATTTAATGAAAGCAACTGAAATATTCTGGCAAAGGATCTAAATATTTCTTTTAGTTTTACAAATTAATTTCTCAATTTTGCATATTGTGCAAGCAGGATTTTAGTTATTACAAATGGCAGAGGAAGAGTAGAATATAGGCTTACCTCATACACTTCTCCATCAGGAGAAGAAGATGAATGCAATCTGGCAACACCAATCATAAGCATGCAACTATTATTTTGCTTTTAATTAATAGCATTTTCTCCAGCAAAAAGCAGTTTCAGGAAACTTATAGTGTTTTTCAGATCGTTTGAATTCTAGTAACACTATGGCTGATGTATGTGCAGAATTTATATCAAGGCTTGATATGTATCATACTTATTCTATTAAATATAATATGCTTCCACCTATGTTTATTCTCCTCCTTTGACATTTTTATGTAGAAAAAAGTATAATAAAATGAGTAGAATTTTGAGGCTGCATGATTTCCCTATTAAGGTAATTGAGGACTTTCTCCTTTTGGTATAATGAATCAGTAACAACAGCTACCGTATTTTCCGGCGTATAAGACGACTTTCTAAACCATGAAAATCTTCTCAAAAGTCGGGGGTCGTCTTATATGCCAGGTGTCATCTTATAGGGCAGGTGCTGAAACTTACTGAGCTGGACAGGAGAATCTGTGGCGCGTTAGTGCTGCAAGGGCAGGCCAGATGGGTGAAAGAGGCGTGTTTTTCTGGGCACAGCGCTGCTCTTGCTGCACTAACGCTGCCCCTGGGCACTTGCCAGACCTCATCATAAGTCTTTTTTGGAAGATCTCAGTGAGGGACAGCACTAATAAAGGTACGGTACTTTTGGAATGTGGCCAAAGCAGTCTATAACCTGATCTGAGCGGTCTAAAATGCTCAGATCAGGTAACAGACTCCCTTGAAGCAGCCTCCTCTCCCTGATCTCTATCACATTGCGCTACCACTCGGATCGTCTTGGAGACAGGGAGGGCTAGGCAGGCAGGGATAGCTGACCCACCCAATCCAAGCAGGCTTTGTATACAACAACCAGCCAATCACCGGTAAGGTACATCGCTTGCCATGATTGGCTGGTTGTTGTATACTGGGTACATACAGTACAGCACCAGTATCTGTACCAGTTCATACAGTACAGCACCAGTACATACAGTACAGTATACAAATGTCCAACAGTCAAGACCCCATCATGGCTCCACCAGCAAGAAGAAAGAAATATGAAGCCAATTTCAAACTTAAAGTTGTAAACTTTGCCAGGGAACATAATAACTGCGCTGCTGCAAGACAATATGGAGTAACAGAAAAGATGGTTCGGGACTGGAAAGCAAATGAAAAAGCATTAAAGAGTATGCCAAGGAGTAAGTGTGCATTAAGAAGAGGCACCTCACATTGGCCAGAACTCGAAAAACATGTAGCAGACATGGTGAATGAACATCGCCAAAACGGTTATGTAGTGACACGAAATAAAATACGTTTGTTTTCACTTCAGTGGGCCAAATCTAACCAAGATTACAGCAACAGATTTAAGGCCACTGTATCCTGTACTAGATTCTTGGGAAGGCATAATATGGTACTGAGGCAAAAGACGAAAATTGCACAAAAATTACCTGCAGATCTTGATAGCTAAGTACCGTATATGCCGCCGTATTAGGCGACCCGGCGTATAAGACGACCCCCGTCTTTATAGCCGGGCCGCATTCCTAGAACGTCGTCTTATACGCCGGAAACTACCAGTATTTCCGGTGTATAAGACGACTCGGCGTATAAGACGACCCCCGTCTTTGGTGCCGATTTCAGCGCTCGCGGAAGTCGTCTTATACGCCGGCATTTACGGTAAATAGTTTCCATCGATACGTAATACAACAGCGCACTAAACATGGCTATGCGTTAAGTAGTATTGGAAATATGGATGAAACTCCAATGAATTTTGATATGGTTGGAAATAAAACTGTCCATCAAAAAGGTGAAAAAACAATTTTAATTAAAACAACTGGACATGAGAAGTCAAGTTTTACAGTGGTACTAGTATGCACAGCTGATGGTGCCAAACTGAGACCAATGATTATTTTTAAAAGAAAAACAATGCCGAAACTCAAGTTCCCTATTGGTTGTTTTGTACGTGTGAATGAAAAAGGCTGGATGGATGAAGAAGGGGTAAAGCTATGGCTTGATAATGTATGAAGCAGGTGATCAGGTGGACTTATTCAAAAATGTAGTCTACTGGTGTGGTATATATTCAGGGCTCATTTAACTCCCAGCACCAAGCAAAGGCTTGCAAGAATAAACACAGATGCAGCAGTTATTTCTGCAGGATTGACATTGTTGGTACAGCCACTGGATGTGTGCCTAAACAAGCCATTTAAAGATCACATTCGAGAACAGTGGAATGAACGGATGGTTAGCGGCGAAAAGTCATTCACAAAAGGAGGAAACATGTGTGCTCCACAGTTGGATGTTTTATGCAAGTTTGTCATAAAAGCCTGGAATGATATTGATGCAGAAACAGTAATCAAGTCTTTCAAGAAGTGTGGCATATCAAATTCATTAGATGGTATGGAGGATGACTACTTGTGGCAAGATGAAGAGGAAGCCGAAGCTGAGACCACACCATCTGATATGGAATTCGATCCATACGATGACTGCGTTACAAATGTACAAGATGTCATTGATGTACTTATGATATCAGATGACGAACAGGATGATTTTGAAGGCTTTTAAAGGGAAACTGTCACGCCAGCAAAACCTGTAAAAATAGCTTGCAGTTATGATGGGCGTTGCTGACTCGCCAGGGACTTGCCCGGCACTTGCTCTCTCTATTGTTTGTTATCTTCCTCCTATCATCATCAGTTCCAGTTTGGTTGACAGCTTAGAAAACAAACAGCATGACAGCTCCCATGGGTTTATTGTCTTATCCTTCCTTTCAGCTTTAGAGTGAATTAGGAAAAATTTAACCCACTTGCACTGTTTTATGTTTACATGTTTGATGACAAACAGCCTTATGTTTATAAGTGACAGTTTTCCTGCTAAGGACTTGCATGTCATAAGCATTTGAATTAAAATTACCATATTGAAATCAAATCTGATGTTTTTTAATTTTTATTTGGTGTGCGTTGGAAGAGGGGTAGTCTTATATGGCAAGTATAGCCCAAACTCTATATTTTAACTGGAAAAGTTGGGGGTCATCTTATACGCCCAGTTGTCTTATACGCCGGAAAATATGATATTATAGTGATAATGTAACCATTTATAGATAAATCCAAATTTATATTTTCTTTAAAAAAAATGAGCTAAGTTAACTAAAAGCTGTTGAGTTTGTCTTAGAATTTAAAAAGGCTTGTTTCTCCAAGTATAGCCCATATCATAAAAGCTTGTAAAAATTAATTGTATTTTGTCACATTGCCCATAGTGTTATGCATACAAAGAGGACTTAAGCCACAAATGGCAAAGGAGCAGTTGTGAACTATGCTGACCTGCAGATGTGAGACATAGATAGAGCTAGATTTAGCAAATAAAGGGTTTTATTATACTTCACAAATGACTTCCTGAGGTCTTTTCTCAAATTCAGGGTTGGCTTGTACAATCATGCAGAGTGCTTTGTCCACACATGGTCTTGCAACTGTCTTCAAGCCAAAGTTACGGGAATTACAGTCAACACATCTGGATAGACCCAAAGTCAGAACATCACCTCTCCATTTCTCTTTAAAACATCTGATGGCTACTTTGAAGAATTGCAGCAGGATGTTTTATTTGTGCTCCCATTCACTCCAAAGCACATTTTCTGTATTATTTCAAAACATCTCACAATTGCATTAATCAGTCATCTGAAACCCAATGAAAAGGCTCTCATCAGTCTAATAAGTGCCATAATACCCAGACTTTTAAATTTTCCATTGTAAGAACTTAGCTGAGAGCATCTTGAATGATGAATTCAGGTTGAACTCTCAAAGGGAGTTGAATTATAGATGTTCCCATCCATTGGTTCTGAAAAGGTCTTTCAACAACTTTCGACTGTGTCAGCCATAGAATGCAAATGCTAGATGTTTACAGAAACATTAATGATATCCCATTGCAGACAGACACACAATTTCTCCCAGAGTTATCTTGCAAATATTAAGAAGCAGTGAGAGTCCTGAAACCTGCAGCACAAGGGAGAGAGCCCAACTTTTTATCCACTGAGATGTCCCAAAGGGTCAGGAAATGTGGACTGTTCCATCCAAGCCTAATAAACATCCACTAAGGTGACCAGTGCTTTTTCTTTTCATCCCTAGGCCTGAATCCTGGTTGAAAAGAATCCAGTTATCTTTCCAGTGGCGTTGTTCTGTGCCGATGGCGGCTACTTTGTAGCCGACCGCCTGAGATCGTGTAAAAATCGCGGTGAAAGCGAACATCAGCTGTCCTGCGGTTTGAAGCTTCTCTCCCGGGCAAAGGGAGAGAGGTGAGTTTTTTGCCTTGTGGATAGTGGTAGAACCACTAAGATCTCGAGATCTTTTTTCGGGATTGAAGGTGAGCTCCCACGGAGTCCTAGGCATTTCTCCACGACTCAGACGCCTTTGTCCCTTTTTGTTTTGGGACGAAGCAAGACGCAGCTTCCACCTCCGCAACTTATGTGAACTGGTGAGCTAATTTTGAATGCGGACAGAGCTGATCAGGGGAATGGATTTATAAGTTTAATCTGAACTTTAACTCCTGAAAAGAATAGTCTTTTTTTGTTTTTGTTATAAGGGAAAAGTAAAATGGCGATGAGAGGTTTCTCTTTCTCATGCATATGAAAGGGAAGTGTTAAAGGATTTTTATATTTTTTTGTTTGTTACAAAGCAGTAATTTTTGGGATTTTTAGTGGCTGCATGAGAAGGGTAAATATATTATTTTTTTTTAATATATATAATTACAAGAGGGTTTTTTCCCCTCTTCATTTTGTTTCTTTTTGGTCTTTTGGATTTTTTGGAGAAAAGTTTTTCCTAAAATGGCTTCGAAGCGTCAAGCAACCTCAGCTGTGCCTAAAGTGGCTTCCTCTCCGGCAATACTTACAGTTCAACAACCTAAAGCTAGATCACCACCACCCTCACCGCCTGTACCATCACTTATGGTAAAAGATATTCAAGATGTTATGGGTAATGTTGTATGTCAAATTAGACAAGAAATGAAGGAACTTTTAGAAGAGAGAAATAGTTATGAGGGAGGATATAGTTATGGCTCTGCAAGGACTCACCTCTGTTGTTGAAAAGCTGGATAATCATATTGAGGATGTTGTTGATAAAGTGGATTTATTAGAAGATCGTGTTGAAAATGTCGAAAAAACGGTGGAGACTTCACAGGATGAAATTCTCATGTCTCAGTATAGAGAAATGGAGTTCGCTTTAAGAATCAGAGGCTTGAGGGAAAATATGCAAGAAAATTTGAGGGAAGTGGTGGCAAATGACATTGCTGAGGGAACCAGAGGAGATATTGAGGGAAATAGAGAAAATATTTAGAGTTAATTTGTGGATTGCAAAGCAGAGAAACCTACCAAGAAATGTGGTGGTTTATTTTGGAAAAAGATCTTTACGTAATGAAGTAATACAAGCATTTTACAATCAGAGATTTCAGATTGCTGCTCAGGATGTGATAATCTTAAAGGAGATTCCATCAAAAATTTTAAGAAGAAGGAAGGACTTTGCTTTTCTATCAGAGGAACTTAAAAAACGGCAGATGCCATTTAGATGGGATATCCCGATTGGAATTGTGGTGAGCTATGCGGGGACACGTTATAGACTTAATACAGTTGCAAAGGCAAGAGAGTTTTATATTTCTGTCCTGGGAGTTCGCTCACCACCACCTTTACGCTCTAAAGTTCTTGATGTGAAAGAGGGAGAGCAATTGGTTGGAGACACCGTATCAATGAAAGCTGGAAAATTACAGGCTGAGTTGATGCAGCAGTCTGTTGAGATGAAAGAGCAGAGAATGACTCGAGCAGCTCATAGACGAAGAGAAAAAGAGCAACACAAGATGGATATAAAAGAGTCTACACAAGAATTTGTTTCTGAGCCTGTGGGAGGAGCAAGACCCAAGAGATCTTCGTTGATTCAATCCTCGATGTTAGATCTTCAAGCAATCTTCTCCAGGCTTGCAGCTGGAGGAGATGGCAAAGCTCCTGACTTGGAATGTTAATGGCTTAAATTCTCCTCAGAAAAGAAAGAAAATATTTCATTATTTAAAGCAATATAATAATGATATTGTTTGTTTGCAGGAAACTCATATTATTTTAAAGGATCAAAAATATTTGATAAATGCCCGATTGGGTTCTCATTTTGTATCTTCTGCTCCAGGGAAGAAAGGGGGTGTTGTCATTTACGTTAAGAAAAATTTGTCAGCTAAATTAATAGATTCAGACTCTCAAGGAAGATATGTTATGATTGAAGTGGTTTTATATGGAAAGAAATTGCTTATAGTGAGCTTGTATGCTCCTAATCAACAACAAAAACAGTTTTATAAGTTTTTACATCAAAAATTGATTTCATTGGATTATAAATCTGTGATTTTGATGGGAGATTGGAATGGAGTTTGGGATACATATAAAGACAAGAAAGGATCTTCTACTTTCTTCAAGCAAGCTAAACTACCAAAGGCTTTTTTTGAATTGAAAGAAGATTTGGAATTGAGAGATATTTGGCGGGAACGTAATATGGATGAGAGGGACTTTACTTTTTTTTCTGATAGGCACCAATCATTTTCAAGAATTGACCTTTTTTTGATTACTATGGATTTATATTTTAGTGTTAAAAATTTTCCAAGGACACTTACTGATCATAGTCCTGTATGGTTGGAATTAATTCCTGAGAAGGAGGAAAAAAGATCTTGGAGGTTGAATGAAAATTTATTTAGACATGAGGTGAATGTATTGAAACTTAGAGAACATTTAAAGGAATTTTTTACTTTAAATATGTCTAAGGGAACTTCAATGGCAATGGTGTGGGATGCTAGTAAGGCTTATATGCGGGGGGTTTTGATTCAAATGAATAATTCTTATAGGCGAAAACAAATGCAAAAACGTAAAGATTTGGAGGAGGAGATTAAGATAAAAGAAAAAGCATTAATTATGAATCCTATGGATAAGAATGTAAAGGCTTCCATAAATTTGCTTAAATCACAATTTAATATGTTAATGGCTGACCAGGTTGCAACTAACTTACGTTTTATGAGACATAACACATTTTGTAATGCAAATAAACTGGGCAGGTGGTTAGCTTATCAATTAAGGAAGAAACAGAGGTCAAGAGTTATAGATAAAATAAATTATAATGGCAAGGTGGTTTTTCAAAAAAAATTGATAAAAAAATCTTTTTTAGATTTTTAAACAAAATTATATATGGGTCAGAAGGTTCAGAGTTTGGACATAGATAAATACTTACAAGATGCTCATTTTCCTAGATTAACAAATGATCAAAGAGATGAGATTAATGGGTTTATTACCTCACAGGAAATTATTAAGGCAATTAAACAATTAAAAGTTGGTAAAGCACCTGGTATTGATGGATTGACATCAATTTATTATAAAACTTTAAATGATGAGATGATTGAGCCTTTAAAGGAACTCTTTAATAGTATTTTATTGGGTTTAGAGATACCTCTATCTTGGAGAAGGGCTTTCATATCTTTGATTCCAAAAGAGGATCAAGATCTTACCTTACCTAAAAATTATAGACCTATATCTCTTTTGAATATAGATTATAAAATTTTTCAAAAATTTTAGCGAATAGACTTATGATTGTATTGAATCAAATTATACATATTGATCAGACTGGCTTTATAACTGGGAGGTATATGAAGAATAATGTTAGACAAATTATTAATTTAATTGAATATTTGGATAAAAATAATCAGATTCCTGCGGGTCTGATTTTCTTAGATGCTGAAAAAGCCTTTGATCAGTTAAATTGGCAATTTATGTTGAGGTTGGTTGAAGAAATGAATTTTGGGGATAAAATTTTGCAAGCTTTTAGAGGTATTTATCAAAAACAATCAGCGCAACTTATAATTAATGAAGGTTTATCTGAGGTTTTTCAAATTGAAAAGGGTACAAGACAGGGATGTCCATTGTCCCCGTTGTTGTTTGTTTTAACATTAGAGATTTTGTTGATCAAAATTCGTGAATCATCTAAAATAAAGGGAATAATGATTAATAAGAAAGATTATAAATTAAGAGCTTTTGCAGATGATTTGGTTGTTACTTTGTCTCAACCAACCGGTTCAGTAGTAGAGTTGTTATAGATTATAAATCAGTATGGACAAGTTTCTGGTTTTAAAGTTAATAATAATAAGACTAAAATTTTAACAAAAAATATGTCTAATTTGGATAAGGAGATGTTAGTTAATTTGACAGGTTTTGAAATTGTAAAAAAGGTAAAATACCTAGGGGTTTATATATCTGTTTCTAATGCAAAACTTTATAAAAATAATTATGAAATGTTATGGCTTAAAATGTAGAAGGATTTGAATGATTGGAAAAAATTGCAATTATCTTTGTTAGGGAGAATTGCTGCAGTTAAAATGAATGTTCTGCCAAAATTTCTTTTCTTGTTTCAAATGATACCTATCTTAAAGAAAGAGGTAAATTTAGAAGAATGGCAGAGGGGTATTAATAGATTCATTTGGGCTGGGAAAAAAACCAAGAGTTAAGCTTAAAATTATTCAAGATGTTCGAGAAAGAGGTGGACTCAAGGTGCCGAATTTAAAATTGTATTATGATGCGGTGGTTTTAACTTTGATTAGTGATTGGGTTAACTTAACAAATTCAGATATACTTTTTTTGGAAGGATGGGATTTATTATTTGGATGGCATGCGTATTTAATTTATAATAAAAAGGTGGATAGGGTTTTTAAATCCCATGTCTTAAGAATTGCTTTATTGCGTGTCTGGAAGAAATATTATAGATTAAATTTTAGAATACCATTGTGGGGAATTCCTGGGCACGCTATAGAAGGGATAAGGAAAGGAGTGAAAATGGATAGGATTTCTTACAAGCAATTACTTAAGTGGGAATGGAATAAGTGGCAATTAAAATCGATGGAGGAATTAACGCAAGAAAATATTATCTATTCTTGGTTTCAGTATAGGCAGTTATTAGAAAGATGGAGTATAGATCAAAAAGTGGGTTTTATTACGTAAGATGTGAATTTGGTGAAACAAATTAAAGATCAAAATCGAGCCCACATAAAAAGAGTTTATAATGTTTTAGTGGAATTGGATTCAGAAACAGAATTAGTTAAGGATTGTATGGTTAAGTGGGCTCAAAACTTTGAAGAGCCGATTCCATTAGACACATAGGAGATAATTTGGGTGAGGAATGTTAAGTTTACCCAAGCTCAAAATTTGCGAGAAAATTTTTATAAAATGCTTTATAGATGGCACCTTGATCCACAAAAGACATCTCGCATGTATCCCAATTTACAGCCCAAATGTTGGAGATGTGGTAGTTTGGATGCAACGTATTATCATATTTGGTGGTCATGTAGAAACATAAAGGCTTTTTGGATTAAGATTTGGTGGAACATTCAAAAAATTTTTAATAGAAGGATAAAATTTACACCACAATTATTTTTGTTAGGTATTACTGAAGATTGTGATAGTAAAGAGATTATTTTAATGTTGGATTTTATTACGGCGGCAAGGTTATTGATTGGGCAATATTGGAAGAAAGATTCCTTGCCTACCTTAGAGGAATGGTTTCTTAAAGTTTCTTATTTATCAGAAATGGCTAAAATTTCGGCTTATCTGAAAGACCATTCACAAGAGAGATATAATTCTGTGTGGAAAAGATGGGTAAATTTGTTCAGAACAAATATGGGATTAGAAAGTATTATTTAGCTTTTGAATAATTTATAGTTAAAGTTGTTATGGTTAGATTTGCTGATTTTATTGTATTGGAGTTAAAGTGTTTTCTTATTTTTTTTAGGATTTATGTATAGTTGATTGATGTTTATTTAATTTTTAATGTTTTTTTTCCTGTTTTTTTTAGCTCTGTATTCAGCTCTGGGAAGGGGGGGGTTAAGGGGGGATGGGGGGAGGGAGGGGGGAGGGATTTTATTGTAAAAGTTTATAAAAATTTCAATTAAAAAAAAAAAGAATCCAGTTATCTAGTCCAAGGGAGAGGGTTACCTTAAAACAGGGGTGTCAAACTCACAATGTCACGTGACATGTTATGGTGTATCGTGACTTTTTTTCCATTGCTGGCAATGGGGTGGGTGTGGTTTCGGCATGACGCATCCGACCTGCGGGCCAGCAGTTTGACACCCCTGCCTTAAAAGAACTGCTAAGTGACAATCTGCCAATAAAGGCAGAGAAATACTGACATTGCTCTTATTGTCATAGTGTGGACATAAACACTGATCATTATTCTTGCCTAGTCAGATTTTACTCTTTCTCCACTAATAATCTAAGCATCTCTTTTTTTAATATCCTAGAACTTCTTGATTCACTAAGAAGATTCTAGACTGGCAGAGAGAAAGGCTGGAGCAACTGCATAAGTGTTTTGATTGCTTCCAATTTCCAAGATCCATCCAAGAGTTTGACAGAACTGTCTGTCCATCCAGATCCATAAAGCATATAGGGTGGACTATCTTCATTAGTTTCCCACCCTCCAGTAGTCCTAGATGTCAACAATTCCAATTCACACCATAACATGATCTGAAAATGGCAAAGAATTATGAGTAACTTCAATCATCGTATTCAGATTACACATCAGCTTCTCTAAGGCAAAAATGAGATATTGAAAATGTCTATTTATTTATTTACTTATCGTATTTCTGAACTACCCATCTTTCTAAAAGAGGGACTCTGGGTGCTGTATAACAAAATATAATATATACAAATTAATCACCACGGAAAATTTCTTAGAATCCAATACTAGATTATGGTGATTGAAATTTCCCAACCCAATAATCAAGATTTTCAACCCCAGGTGGAAATGACAACAAGGAGCTTGGATAGAAATCCAGATGGGCAGCAGGGTGGGTGGGATACAAGTAAGAAGCTGCAGGTTTTCCCTATAGCCCAATTTCTTATACTGCTCTCTCAAGAGAAGATTCCTGGGAATTTGCAAAGGTAGTTTTCAACTTAATTACCCTCCCCTTTCCTGAGTTTGGTGTTGTGGCTGCTCCAAAACTCAAAACTCAGAAAAGTAAATCTCCAAGAAGGAAACAGCTCTGTCCTTACCCTGTGGATAATGTGGATGATGCAATCTTATTAGACCCCATGAGTGACCATCTTGGATGGAGGTTTTTAAAAACAATAAAAGGGAGAAAAATAAAACCATTTTCCCCTTTTTCTCCTATGATGCAGAAATTTCAGAAGGATTTCACAGGGGAATGTATTTCTATTTGTTCTCTTCAACTCACTCCACCAACTTTCATATATTAAAGGAGAGCTAATAATTTGACACAGCACTAGATAAAAGAGATGGTTGGAGGGGGGAATCTTCTGCTTTGGTAGCTCTTCTGAGAGCACTTAATCTGAAGGTTGGGATAAAAATAGCATAGAGAAACAAGGAAATGAGAGCAACGATGCTCCAAATAGAATAAAATAAGATTTAGTTGAGAAATTTCTACTGCATGTGTTTTCTTCATCTTCAGCAAAGCAGTCTCTTGACTAAATGAATGCCTATTAATAGTAGTTTTTAAATCCTGCCTCTTACAAAAAAAACCTCCCCATCATGCAATGAACAATGTTAAGTATATCTTTAATAATCTATTTTATGGTTAAATCATCACTTGGCACTAACCACAGCAGAGTTATATCTTGGCAACATTTTTTTTCTGCCCTGTGCCCGTGACATTGCCTTCATCTTGTCCCCAGCTCCCACAGGAGCTTAAATTATCATTAGTTGTATCAGTGTTAAAATAATATCTTTCCCATTATTTTGACACTATTCAAGGGCAGCCTCAAGATGTATGAAATCTGCTAGGCTCTGTTACCAATTACCTTGGAAGGGGCTGGCAGTGGCTGTTAGCAGAAGCAATAGAGGCAGGATAGGGATCAGCAAACCAGACAGCAAATTTCATTCCTGTCATCCAGGATGCTTCATAGCTAGTTGATAAATTAAACTGGAATTTAGTCAGTCTTAATCCAATAATCTACTGACATACTTTATTGTCTTTCTCTGTACAGTGTCTTTGCAGAAGAGTTCATTGGGGATTTTCCCCAAGTAAACAGTTACAGATTTGGAGTGTTCCTTTTTATAAAGTTTTTGCTTATGTTGTTTGCTGCTTTTGTTCAGGCCAGGAGCCTGAACAGCCTTTGGAATCTGGATGGTTGTGGCTCAGTAATTGGGATTGCATAACTTGTGAGGCTAAAATGTGGTGTGAAACTAATCAATATGGTTGCTTTATGGCTCACCATTTTTTGT
The DNA here is from genome assembly GCF_016545835.1 of Crotalus tigris. Lineage (NCBI taxonomy): Eukaryota > Metazoa > Chordata > Lepidosauria > Squamata > Viperidae > Crotalus > Crotalus tigris. The sequence continues at coordinate 102,105 of NW_024097126.1, forward strand.
AAATTCAATCAGCATGTTATGAACCTGCCCAGAGTTGATATTGTCCAATGACATATAATTAAATTAAATATCTATCTATCTATCTACCTACCTACCTATCTAGCATTTGTCTAGCATCTATCTAGCATCACTGCACTTATATTCAAGTAAGAAAAATATTTTTTGTTCTCTGATCTCTCCCATTAATCTACCTATTTTTATTTGTTTCATCAGCCCAATTTAGGATGGGAAACATTCAGTTGATTAAAATCCTTGGCTATGTACTAAAGGGCTACGTTGCAAAAATCTGGATAACACTAGGTGGCAGCAAAGAAATCCAGAAATGTTCTATTTATGTTAGAAATATAAGAAACTGGTCTAACAGATAAAATATTTTTAGCACTATTTCAAAGTGCTAAAATGTGGTCCTGTATACATTCACTAGAAACAGAAAGGAGAGCCCAACAGAATTCTAAGGAGTAGAGTTTAAGAAAAAATACAGATTCATACTGTATGACTAAAATGTATGTTAATGTACCTCATAAGGCCATCATTTCAGAAATATTTCCTTAACTAAACAGAGAGACATAATTACCACAGGTGGGGTGGGGAAACCAATGGGGGTGGGAACAAATTTTGATTTCCTGCTGGCTTCCCCATTGAGCTTCCCTATGGGAAGTTGGCAGAGAGCATCAGAAATATTCTTTCCTCTCTCCTTCCCTTCCCTTCTCCTCCCTTCCCTCCCCTCCCATTCTCTCCCCTTCCTAGAAGGTAGGTAAATGAGTAGTGCAGGGTGGGTGGGAAGAGCAAAAGATTGCAAGACTGACTGGGAACTGTCCCAAAACATTGAAAATGAGGATTATGTGACCACAGCAGCAGTCTAGCAGATCAGCTGCAGCTAATGGCAATGAAGCAGCCACAACTTTTTCCAAATTTCATTATTTTGGAGATCATGGGTCTTGAATTTTGGACACATTCTTTAAGTTAGCCACATTTGAGGTATCTTTATTCAAAAATTGTTGTCATATGATGTGCTGTTCTGCCCACTTGAAGGTTATGATGAGAGTTTTCGTAGAAGGAATTATTTGGTGTGAATCGTTGCTAAACATTATTTCTTCTGTAAAACTTGTCTTAGGAAATCAAGCTGATTGCTGATGATAGGGAAATTGAATGGTACTGTGCCTCCCACAATCCAGCATCTTGTTGCATATCAGTTTGTTTTGAGAACAACAATTTCTTATTGAGAAATAAGGCATTACATTCAGCAAGACTTACTTTGGTCTAACTATACTTTAAATAATGTAATTAGGAGACACAACTTCTTTGTGGAGAAAACGTGCAAAATTAATACTGAAGGCTTTTTATATTTATGGAAGATTAATGTTTCAAAACACACTATTCTGGGCTATTAAAAGAGTATGTAAACAATTAAAAATGTAAAGATTGTGATTCATGTCACTGGACTGTGGGGTTCAAAAAAAATTAAAACAGAAATTTCAAATGCACATTTAAAGGTGATCCAAATGGAAAACCTTGTTAGTAGTGATAGGAAACTCAAGTGGGTTGTATAATATAGGAATTCTAATGCTCTTTTTTGTTTCAGATCAAATCAAATAATTATTATTTCCCCATTTAATCTTGCAAGTCATTATTGTAAACACAAATTAATTTATTCTCCATCTACATTGTGTCATATACAGATATGCAAGGAAATCTGCTAGCAAATTTAACAAAGAAAAGTAATTCTGTGAAGGAACAAAAGGATTTTCTGCCCATTTTTTTTATTTGCCAGATTATGAATTATGAACAACTATTATGAACAATTGTTCTGGTATATTAATTTGTTTATGTTTATGCTAGCTCTCATTGTATGTTCAATGGAGTTTTTTAATGTATCTTTTCTACCTAATATTTCTGTAAAATATTCTTTATGTTAATTAAATCTTGCTTCCTAAAAAAGGAATTCTGTATGTAGAATTATAGAGAGAGACATACACGTAGATGCTTTTTAAAATGTTGCCTTTTTTCAGTTATATAGTATCAGCTATAGTTTAGAAATAAAAATAGCTTCATGGAATTAACATAAGTTCTGCAAAAGCAATGAGGAAAAAAATGATCTTGTTGCAAATAAGGCACTTTTAAAGTGTTAATCTGAAAAGAAGTGTTAACGCTTTATTTACTTTATTTACATTTAAATTAAAATGGAAACTTATTTATGTGTTATGTTTCTGAAAGGTGTGTGGCACATCTGCAGTGGCCTATTGTTTATTCATGCTGTAAATCCTTTGAAATGTGTTAAAATGCTTCCCACTCATTATAAAAATCCTGCCACCCATGGATTAGGACTTTGATGTCACCAATCCTGCTTCAAAGGGTTCTTTCAATGCTATTAATCACAGTTTAGCCTCTGAAGATATGTAGCCAGAGAAAACATTTGGACATCTTGTGCTCCACTCACTACTTAAAACTTTGAAATGTATCTGGAATGTTTTGCACATGCTTAGCCCACATCACTTCCTTCCTTTCTCTCAAAGCTTTTATTTTTAAAATCTCTCTTTCTTAAAAAAAAAAAAAAAATCTGCAAAATCAATTTTTAAGAACAGCCTTAAAATGTTCACAACAAATACTTTTCCAGCCAGTCAACAAGGCATTCAGTTGATTCCCAATATTTAAAACACACTGTACTATTCAACTAATGTTGATTTATTTCACTCCCTGTTTTTCTTTTGAAATTAAAGCTATTTAAAAGTACTTAATTGGCTGGATTAATTGATTAATTCATCAATAAATCAGGCAGACTTTGAAGTCACAGTGGTGGTGGTTCAGGTAGTTCAAGATCTTATTATATCTTAGGGCAAATCTTTTCCTACTGAATTATTTTATACCCTTAAGATTAGACTAAAGAGAGTCCTTTAAAAAAATTGTACAAGCCATAATATTTCCTATGACACTTTATAGAAATGAAAGTTGGACTTTAAAGAAGCGGTACTGGCACCTTTGAACTTTGCTGTTGGAGGAGACTCCTAAGAACACCACGGACACCCAAATAAACAAACTGATGAATCATAGAACAAATCAAACCACAGTTCTCACTCAATGCACAAATGCCCAGGCTCAAATTATCCTCCTTTGGTCACAATATGTATGCAAAGACCTAGTCCTCTGGAAAAATGTTAGAAAAGGCGGATGGAAAGAGAAGAAGAGGACAACCAGCAACAAGATGGACAGATTCACTTGCAGTAGCAAAGAGGTCACCATTAGAAGACCTGAAGGATAGATTAAGAACAAACTGTCATAGAGAAAAATCTCTTGATGGCAGCTATGATAGTATGTGGTTGCAAAATTGTTATCTGCAACACCTTTCAGAAAAACATGTGACCCTATCAGCTGCCACACTTTAATAGTTCAAATTCACTATTCCAATAATAATATTTAAGTCATTCCTCCAATACACAGTATACCCTTCCCAGGGTGCACTTACGCATGTATTAATATCTGCAAAGGAACTCTACTTGCTGTTTCATAACTGGGAAGATTCTCTTTCAGTAGAGGCCAAGTAGCACTGACATTTTTCTTTTTTCTCTCACATTTAAGACTTGACAATCACAGTCTGACAATGAGTTTTCTCTCTTAATTTCTCCCCTATTAATATTCCCTGTTTATCAAGTAAATATATGACATATTATTTAAATTGTTTTTTTAAAAATTTCTAAGTTTAGTTTAAATTGCAGTTTTAAACAAAAATATTTATTTAGTTTGATATTGCTTTATCTTATTCATAACAAATTAAATGAAAGAAAAAAAATATTTTTTCTTATGGATTGTGACCTGCCATGAAATTCTCTAGATAGTTTTGGGCAATAAGTAATAAATCTTGTGTTGTGGAGCTAATTAATGAATAAATGTATGGGATTAAAGGGGTAGATTTAAATATGGATAAAAGAAGCTGATATACTTGTCAGAAAATATGAATTAGTATCTTGTGGATTATTGTGTATACATAAGGAAGTAGGAACCTATAGGTAGATCTTAGTTAATTGTCACATTTCAATGAATGGTTCTGATGAAAGAACCAAAGATGCATTAGGAAAAATGATACAATTTTCTGAAAACATGATCCTGGAGAAAAAGTTATTTTTGATTGGTGACCTAAACACTGTACATAGGTGGAAACAAGATGAGAGGGTACAAAAAAGTTATTAGATCATTCAAAGATCCAAGAATTGATGAAAATCATATAATGATTATTCATGTAGAAAATGTCTGTTCCAAGTAACTGATTTAAGGATGTCTACTTCAGTATACATATAACAAACAGGTGAATATAAATGGGGCTTTTAGTCCAACTTCTACACAGGGAAGAAAATGTGTAAAAGCTGAACCTTACTTATTTTGTAAACAGAGTGGCAGGTGTTGTGCCTACCATTCAAGTGGAGCTGCACACAGATGCCTACCGCTCACACAGAACTATCCCCTTTCCCACCCACCCTCCCCACTGGGTTGCCAAGCCAGAAAGGTTGGAGACCACTGATAAAAAGCACAAATAATTGTCAGTGGGGATCTAACAAAATCCTGCAAGATATAAAAATGGACAAGATAGGGATGTCTATTGTCTCTTCTCTTATTCATTTTAATTCTTGAAATATTGAATAGTACTGTAAGGCAAGATGAGAGAATGGTGGGAGTAAAAATTCAAAAATAAACTTGTAAATTAAATACATTTACTGATGACTTGTTATTTGATCTGGAGGATCCCCTAAAATTAATTGGAAGATTATTTGTTGTGTTCTCAGGTTTTCGGGTTAATAATAAAATACTAATCTCTCTCTCTTTCTCTCTCTGGCTTCCTCCCTCCCTCCTCTCTCTGTTTTAAAACCATGTTCTGAAGAGCCCTAAGGTGGGTGGGGGAAGGGAGTAGTTGATTCCAGAACAGATTTTCTAAACTGCAAGGGAAAGGCAAAACTTGTCAGCTAACATTCAGAAGCTTCACACCTCATGAGGCATTGGTGTTTATGATAGCTCATCATTTTGCCCCTTGATCAGGGGTTCCAGGACGTTTTTCCTAACTAACAGTTTCTGCAGTTTGAGAAAGTTTGAAAAACCCTTGGTCTAAACTATGTTTGTTGATTTAAAAAGAGGACATAATGAAATGAATAGGCTTGAATGTGAATTTAAAAGTTGGCTGCTGAATTCAATAAATCAGTGCAAGTGGCCCAAGAATAATGAGATCACATACAAAACTATGTGTATTTTATAAGCATGTAATGAAATGCAAATGTAAACGTCTGTTCACCATTTTGCATATGTGTAAAATACACCTAAAACAATCTAAATCTGCATAAATTTAAAGATGTGATAAAATGCCTCAGTATAAGAGCATACCCTGGTTCATTGTTATACAGCAGTGAAAGAAACATAAAATTAAGTTGAAAGTAGTTGGAATATATCACAAATATATTAATGAAGACTGAATGTGTTAAAAAGAAAAGAGAAGAGAGAAAAAATACTAAAATATAAAAGGGAACAGGAGGGGGAAAAAAGCCCCAAACCATTTTATATTGCACAGAAATATTAGGTTGGCCTTATCTTAAAATAAATCTTCATATCTTGATTTTAAAAAACGAAATCATCAGTCTTCACTTTGATAAAGAGTCCTGCTACTATTGAACAGTGATCTTTTACACTGTCCCCTATAGTCAATAAAACAATAATTCTTCACATAATTATAACTTTCTATACATTCTTCTTTATTCTTTATCACTCTAATTATTCTTTATATAATTTTAACTATATATAATATAAAAACTAACTTTTTAGTGTATGGTGTAAATTTACATTCATATATTCCAGTCCTATTAATAACACCATATTAACAGACATCGAACCAAAATGGCATAATAATATGACAAGCTCATGCAGTATGTGAAAGTATACCTTCATACCAAAGTTAAGAGCCAGCCCTTTTAAAACTTATTCTGGAGTGATCAATAAATAGGAAAGGTTCAGTTGAAAATATTCAATTTTAAAATCATAAGAAATGTTATTAATATTCTTTAAGATTCTTAGCTGTTGAATTGTTAGTGTGACATATTTAAACATTTTCTTCAAGAGTTCTTGCGAATAGCTAATATCTATTGTATTGAAAGACTGAGGTAAAGATTGATTGAAATAAAGATGCTTTACTAATGATATTACCTCCTCTAGATTGTAACATTTAAAGCGTGCGCCAATAATGGGAGAGTTTCATTTATTCATTTGTTTGTTTGTTTGTTTGTTTGTTTGTTTATTTATTCATATTTATCCCACCTTTGTAATTCTTATACATAACTCAAGGCAGTGCACATATCTAATACTCTTTCCTCCTCCTATTTTCCTCACAATAGCCACTTTGTGGTGTAAATTGGGCTGAGGGAGTATGACTAGCGCAGTCACCCAGCCTGCTTTTATCCTAGGGTGGGATTAGAACTCATGGTGTTTTGGTTTCTAGTCTGGTTGCCTTAAGCACTACACCAAACTGGCTCACTGCTGCAAATGCATCTGGGCCAAATTTCACTGGCATATGGACCTAGTAGAAGCAGGCATAATTTGCAAGAACAGAATGGCCTGGAAGATTGATAAGTGGAATTGGTATAAACTAACTTCAGTTAAATGTCCTTTTCTTTTAGCTCATTTATTTATTTGTTTGTTTGTTTTGCCCACTTCTCACTGTTTTGATTGCTTTGCATAGTATTTACCCACACACACACACACGCACACACATTATTATGGGTATACAGTATTAGTCTTGTTTTTGTTGCTCTTAATAAATACCCATGGCTTCATGATACTTACGTAAAAACCTGCAGAGAATTCTTATTTTGCTAGATAATGATTATATACAGAAAACAAAATATGCACTTGAATATGTTTACAGAGGCCGGTGCAAAGGCTGTTTTATAAAGGGCCTCTGGGAGGCTGGGATGGAGTTGCCTATGGGTGAAGTTCTAATTCCATTTGCAAAGATTGGTTTAATTTGTAAATCCAATGAGAGCATGCTTCTAGGTCAGTGTTTCTCAACCTTGACAATTTTAAGGCATGTGGACTTCAATTCCCAGAATTCCACAACCAGCAATGCTGGCTGTGGAATTCTGGAAGTCCACATGCCTTAAAATTGTCAAGGTTGAGAAACACTGTTCTAGGTTGACTAAGAAAAATACCCAGTGTTCGTATTGCTGGTACTTATATTAGTTTGCCTGACTTTCTGATTTTCATGATCTTTTTGCCCAGTGGCAATCCACTTCCAGATTGTTGCCAAGAAAGCAACACAGATGCATTATGTGATTACTAGGAGCCAAGCTCCACTTGAAGGGGACTTTTCTTTTTTTAATAATTGTTTCTAATCATTGCTGCTTTCTCCTTCTGTCTCTTGCTTATTCTGTCTCTCTCTTTTCAAACAGGTAACTTGGCTCAATCAAGAGCAAGAGTAACAGCTGCATCCAGATCTTTACCTCCACAGCTTGGGTCAGGTCGTATTAAGGTCAGTACACACCTAAACTTTGAAAAGTGTTTCATATTTGAAAAGAGCCTGAAGTACGGGTAGTCCTCAATTTACAACCACCATTGGGCCCAAAATTTCTGTTGCTAAATGAGACATTCGTTAAGTAAATTTTGCCCCATTTTACAACCTTTCTTGTTAAGTGAATCACCGCAGCTATTAAGTTAGTAATACAGTTGTTACGTGACCCTGGCTTCCCCATTGACTTTGCTTGTCAGAAGGTTGCAAAAGGGGATCACATCACCCCGGGACACTGCAACCGTCCATAAATCTGAGTCAGTTGCCAAGATGCAGATTTTGATCATGTAACCATGGGAATGCTACAATGGTTGTAAGTATGAAAAACAGTCATAAGCCACTTTTTTCAGTGGTCGATAAACGAACTGTTGTAAGTTGGAGACCACAGTATCTGTATACTGGAGGAGCTGAAATGCTTTCTTGTTATTTATTCTCACTTAGAATTCATTTTCAAAGCCATTGACTTGTAATAGTCGAGCTATTTAATTTTGGTTAATTGTCACATTACTATTAAAAAAGAGGTTTTGCTTATATTTTTCCTCTATGGGAGAATAATCTTTATTATCATTTTCTTTCTTTTTATTGGCTTTTTTCCTTGCTCTTTCTTATTAGTTGCACACAGAAAAATTAACATGTAATCTCCCTCCTGGGAATGATGCATTAATACTGTAGTCATACATGGGCTTTTAAGCAGTTCCCTCCTGACCATAGTAAAAATGACGATAAAGGTTATCTAATCTAATTTCTGTTTTTAAGTAAATCAGACATTTGACATAAACTAACACTGACATTCTTTTGAGATTTCTTCATAGCATATATAGTTTAACATTCTCCTCATTCATTTTCATGATTAAGTTTGGTGAATTTGGTAGACAGTACTCAACCAAAGTATGTTAGAATCCCAAGGCCATCCTCCAATTATTTGATTGAATTAGAAATTACATAAGTCTTTTTCCTATAACTTTTGGTGAACACAGACATGACACAGCTTCTCCTCCTCCACCCAGCTTCTGAATTCTTAATAGTGGAAGTCACCAAAGTTCTACTGTAGATGGAATGTTCCTTGTATTACCAATAAAAACAAAACAAAACAAATATTTCATCTTTGTATAAACTGTCTTAACTGTCCTCAAAGATGACAGTGATGATTGCCTCCTTCCAGATTAAATAAAGAAGGTAGCTTCATTGCATGTTGGAACCTCTAAAAGGACATAGAAGGTGAAGGTGTTTCTTCCAATTGATTTCATTAAACAATACCAAGAAAGCAAGAGAACTAAACACAGAACTGCTATTTTGCTGGCAGCTCTGAAATTTCTATTGATTTTAATTTTACCCTATTTTTTTTCCAAAGCCAGACTCTTTCTTCAGTATTGATATGTAGGCCCACACATAAAAATAAACTGGAAGATTGGAATTAAACAACACTATGAAATAAGACTGAAACATCTTTGAATCAGTATCTTTCTTTGGACGTTTTGTACAAGATACAAAGTGCTATCATCTATTGTCCTCTTTCACCAGCGAAAGGCGTTATCTTCCTTTTAGAAGTACCTTTGATCAGATACAGGTAGTCCTTGATTTACAACTACAATTGTGACTGGAATTTCAATTGTAAGTCAGTATGGTTGTAAGTCGAGTGTAACCAGACTTGATTTTAGGATCGTTTTTTCAGGAGTTATAAAGCAAATCACATGGACATTAAATGCATCACAAGATCATTAAATGAATCTAGCTATTCCAATGGACTTTTTTTGCTGGAAACTAGTAAAAAAAGTCACAAATCATGATCATGTGACTGCAGGACACAGCAACCCATCATAAATGCGAGTCCATTGACAAGCACCTGAATTGTGATCACATGATCCTGGGGGTAGTGCAATAGTCATAAGTGTGAGTACAGATCCTAAGGCACTTTTTGCAAGGCTGTTGTAACTTTGAACCATCCTTAAATGGATGACTGTTAAGTAGAAGACTATCTGTAAAGTAGAGCAGCCTACTTTAAAACTGATTACACCTCCCTCCCTTTCCTAAATAACCCTTCCCCTTGTGCCATCTTTGCTGTTGCACAGAGAGTTGTCCCTAACTCTCTGGAGAAAATTTAGAGTGGCACAGTGAACTGCAGAGGGAGAGCAATTCAATGAAAATCAGGTCTTTCAATTAGCAGAGACTAACCCAGAGGTCCCCAAGCTCTGGTCCGTGGACTGGCACCGGGCTGCAGTGTACCAGAAACCGGGCTGCGCAAACAAGCAAAGCCCCATCCATGAGATGCAGACAGCACACAAAACCATGTCCTCTCCTTTCCCCATAGAACTGGTCCCTGGTGCCTGAAAGTTTGGGGACCTCTAGAGGGGTAGGCAACCTCGGCTCTTTTATGACTCGTGGACTTCAACTCCCAGAATTCCTGAGTCAGCTATGCTATGCTGACTCAGGAATTCTGGGAGTTGAAGTCCACGAGTCATAAAAGAGCCGAGGTTGCCTACCCCTGCGGACTAACCGGATCCCTGTCCTTGAGACAGGGAAGTAATTGTAGGTGTATAGATTTAAAAATAAAGAAGAAATAAAAAGTAAAACAAATAGCCTTTAGCCCAAAGAGACCGGTTTTCCTGAATGTTGACATCTGGAGATTAAAAGAACCTTAGAAGATAATGCAGAGCAATGCTATAATGTACTAATATGGGATTCATATTCCCTCTCTCCGCCAGAGAAAAAGGTGCATTTCTGCTTGGAAATATCTCCCTTGCTTCTTTCCCTTTAGATGTGAGTTTAGAAGGTTGACATTTCCTTGGTTATGTGACCTACATTTTTCATTGCCCATGCTGAGGCAGCATTTCTTTCCTCTAGCCTTACATGGGACTTTTCTGTCACCACTAAAAATGTCTTCCAGAAGGGCTCTTTTAACATTTTCATTTGAAAACTGTTTTGTTCTCTGAGGAAGAAAAAAGCAACTATTCTCAGTTTTGGAAAATAAGGTTTTATTTTTCCACATTCCCCCCTCCTTCTCCCCTCTCTGTATCAGTCTGTCTCTTTCCTGGCACTATATCAAAGAGTCTCTTAAATCCACTCCCACTCTTGTAATTCTCCTGGGTAATTCTTTCTTCTCCTAGCTGTTTTGCATGCACTTCTAAGTATCTCCTCAAAGTAAGGCATGGCATTCCTTTTTTGCGATCAGCCATCTTTTCTATCCCTTAATGCAGTGGTTCTCAACCTTTTTAATGCCGCGACCCCCAACCGGTCGTAAGTCGAGGACTACTCAACCGGTCGTAAGTCGAGGACTACTCAACTGGTGCAGCACCGTTTGCAGAATAGGACTTTTGGCAGGCTCAGCAGGGCAGAAACAGCCTGGACAATTCCTATTGGCTTTTGAAAGCCAATAGAATTAGACTCTATTCAAGAGAATAGAGTCTAGGAAACAGTAAGACAAAAGGTAGGAGCCCTCAGTGGCTTAAAGATCAGAGGAAGAAGATGCTTAGGAAGGACTGGCCTGAATGGATCAAGCAGTTAAAAGTGCCAGCAGGAAGTTGTACTGACTTACAATTGAAATTCCAGTCATAATTGTGGTTTTAAATCAAGGACTACCTGTATTTGATCAAAAATTCATCAACAGACTTGCAAAATTTTGTTAACATAGCCGTACAATAAAGTAGTATTAGCTCATCTAGCCATGTTTCTTGTCTATTTTACCAGGTAGGGTTGACAATGCCTCTGCTCATAGCCCCCTCTGAGAATATTAGGCTGGATCTGACATGACTTAGGAAACAGGATGTGAAATGGTGGCCTCTGAGCTTAAAGCAGGTGCTAAAAGTTCTGCACAAAGGCTTCATATATTCTTAGGTTAACCACCTGTTCGTAGCAGATGGCATACTACCACAATGTGTGGGTGTGTGCTAAAATGTTTCTAAGCTCCATGTGAACAGGGAGCAGATTGTCTTATTTCATTTGGGTGATGCAATGAAACAAAGCAGCTTTTGATTGGCAACTACTAGAGGAGATTTTTTTTTCATTCACAAAGTCTGATGCATGTATTTATTTTTAATTTAGAACAGCTGTAATGTTAGCATAATGAAGGCATGTTACAGAGTGCTTCCTATTTCATGTATTTGTTTGTGGGATGAAGCACTTTAAAGTTTTTTATTTAGAAAAGTGACAATTTGACAGGAAGAACCAACTAATGACATGGGGCAATAAAAAAACTACTCCAAAAGGGTATAGAAATGTTAATGTTCTAGGGCAAGGCAACATGAGAGGACAATAGATATCTGTCCATATTATTTAATCTTGCTATGATTCATCATGCATTATAGATCATTACAGTTGTCTACATCTTTGAATCCTATGGGGAGAAAACTTTTTAAACCATATTCAAATTACAAAGTGGCATATCATTACTTATTTCCAGATAGTTGGTATGTGCCCTATGTTACCAAACTAGCACTATGAACCAAGAGATAGTGTCAGTAGGCTTGAAGACACCTTGAGATATTTTTTATAAAGATTCCTCTCTCAAAAAAAAAAAAAAAAACACCTGAAGAGAAAAACCCTAAAGGGATGGAGACACAAGATAGCTCAGTGAATCACAAAAGTGTTAAATGGCCATAGAACATCGTCTTTGAGCTGGAGTGGAATAGAGTGTTTCAAATCCTGAACAGGGAATATCTTATCCTACAGCATTTACTTCTGGACCCCACTTGTTTTGTATAATGGTATCATAGGTAAATGCACATTGCATTTGTTATTATGTTTGGTATTGGTTTTGATAATAAGTCAGTTCGGCTTATTCCTTTTCCTCTGATGCATAGTGAAAAGTATATAGATTTTTCACATAAATACATACAGTACATCAATACTATTTAAATGGGATAGATTACTAAGTTTTGTCACTTGAAGAGAGTTTCTTTTATTGAATAAATGGACTCAATTAAAAAAAAGGCATTGGATTCCAAATTTATATCTGTCTGTATTTTTATTTTTTTAAAAAAAAGGCAAGCTCAGATCTTGGTGTTGGTGGATGTGGTCATATAATTGTCTTGGCCATAGCAGCGTACCATGGGCATTGTCTTATGACTTGGGGACAAAAAGGAAGGATTTGGGGATATCCAGAGGGTCAGCAGTAGGTGTGGAATCAGGTTGCTGGTTGTGACCCTTAACTGGAATTTTTGTTCCCTCCTATCTAAAGACCCTCCCTTGTAGGACTAGAACCAAGCAGGTAGCCAGTACGTCTCACTAAACCTCCCACTCCAATGACCAAGGGAACCGCCAGCTTTTTAATGCCTTACAAAAGGCTTAACAGGACTGGGTTAATCCAGATCTCTAGTGATGGAAGTTAGCCCAGAGAAAGAAATATTAAAAAGGGCAGAAAATATATATTTTTCCTCAAAAGGACTTTTTAAAACCAAACCTGGCCCCAAATCTATCTCTCTGCCCCAAGCAAGAGCTAGGCCCATACAAATGCAGATGTAAAACCATCAGAAAGTTGGAGCCAGAGCAATCAAGAAGACAAAAGAGAAGATCTGCATACCCCACCCAAACTCTAGGAGTCATCCCCATCACCTGGGAAGCAGGATATATAATAGAATTAAACCACAGATATCAAGGCCTAGACAAACACTCAGAAACAGCCTCAAGGTTCATGCCACAGGAACAGGAAACTATTCCAAACAAAAGGCTAGAGGGAGTATAAAAACCTACTGCCCATGTGCTCAATCTCTCTCTCCTTCTCTCCTCTGCACTTTCCTGAAGAACCATCTTTCTGCAATAAACTTAACCTTCTTCCCAAAGCAGTCACCATGTTTGCTTATTTATTCCCGGCTTGGATGAACCAGGATGAAGACTTTACTTCTAACACTAGGGAGCTGCTATTCCATAGGGCAGGTTCTACCTAATTACAGATAGTCTTCACCTTCTCACCATAATTGATACTGGAACTTCCATTGCTAAGTGAAGCAGTTAAGTTGTTAAGCAAATTCGGCTTCCCTTGTTGACTTTGCTTGTTAGAAGTGCCTGGGAAAGTCACAAATGGTGATCACATGGCCCAGGACACTGCAAATGTCACAAATACATAAATTAAATGAATGGTGGTAAGTTGCAATGAAGAAGAATAAAAGTAGAGAGATTAACATAGAAGAAAGACAGAGAAATTCAAATGCATACCCATGGTTGAGGCATGTCTACTTGCACTTCTAAGCTTGGTTCTGTACATGTCATGTTGAGTAGTAAAGTCAATTCACTTTTACTTGTCCTACAATGAAAAAGGAATCTCTGCAAGCAGATTTTTTTTTCCTGAGGTTTGAGGTGTACATACCCCATTGGTAGGACCTCTTCCTTCTGGGTATGTTCTTTCTTTTTCATTACACAAACTTGAAATCACTGTGGCACAAAAGGCAAATTAAGCAGCTTGTCTGGAAGTTTACTGATTTCTGCTGTCAGTTGGAGGGAGCACTTGTGACTTCAATCCAGTTGGGCAAAGCTTGTACTGTATTAAGACTAACCAAATGGAACAAAGCAATGTACATTTTCAAAATATTAACTATTTATCCTGACAAAGGTAAAAGTTTAGAACCATATCATGCCTACTCTAAAACGGAAAACACATCCGTCATATTGGTGAAGAATAAATAGATTTATAGTTACCGGTATATATTAGCAAGCAATCTGCCTATCTAGCTGCATTTTTTCCCGATGTATAAGACTATCCAAGTCTTGATTGCAGGAGTGTCTCAGCAGCTAATGGGGACCTTCTACATTTACTGCATTGATCCAGGCTCTTTTTGGACTACTTTTTAACCTTATCATGAATTCTGGAAAAAAAAAGTGTTATAAAATTATTATCACTCTAAAATTGGGGAGGGAGTTTGAAGATAGTCATAATTAAACACATCTTTTTGCTTCTCTATATACAATGTGATGATGTTAAAATCTCCCGCTCTTCTCCAAACTGCTCTCAGACACTGAGAGATCAGAGGTACATGAAAATGAGATATAGGTAGTCTTCAACTTACAACCACAATTGAGCCCCAAATTTCCGTTGCTAAGCGATACAGTTGTTTAATGACTTTTACCCATTTTACAAATTTTCTTGTCATAGTTATTAAATCATTGAATCATTGCAGTTATTGAATCATTGCAGTTGTTCAGTTAGTAAGACAGTTGTTAAGTGAATCTGACTTCCCCATTGGCTTTGTTTGTCAGAAGACTGCAAAACGGGGGTCACATGAACCAGTTGCCAAGCATCTGAATTTTGATCACGTGACCACAGGGATGCTGCAACAGTTGTAAGTGTGAAAAACGGTTCCTTTTTTCAGTGCTGTTCCAACTTTTAATGGTCACTAAACGAATAGTTATAAATTGAGGACTACCTGTACTACACATTGTGCCAAGCAGTTGATTTTTCTTGAAGTAGGAAACTTTTCTCTACATACACAGGTCAAGATGGATGCACAGTCTTTAAATGGATAGGAACAATGTTGGGAAACATATATTGAAGATATACTGTATGTTTCCTAACTCATATATCATACCCAATAAACATAAGCATAATAAAGATGGCTCAAGACTTTTTTAATCTCTGATCTTTGTTTCCAGATTGACACCATGGAAATTATGAGGCATCCTGAGGAAACTACCAACATGAAGAGACAAACTGTGGCTTCCTATTTCAGGGTAGGGAATTTAAATTATACTACTATTAATTTCACTGCTTTCCCAACATCTCATTTAAATAATATTGGCAGTATGCCTGGCACTGTGCTGAACATACATAAGCCCTACCAGAAGGAATTCCTTGAGATGGACAAGGCAGGGATGAATGAACATGTCAGCAAATGGCTTAATTATTTTAGTAAAATTGAGGAGTGACCGAGGTCAAAGGAAAACTCTAAAGGTAAGGCTTAACTGGGTAAGAAGAAGGCAGATTTTAAAAGGGTTTCAAACATATTTATGAGTCTGTTATATCTTGTTAGAATATAATAGATAGGGAAAGGATGCCTAGATTTTCATTCCCTTCAAAGAAAATAGTGCTCTTGTGCTATATTTTATCATGCTTTACTTTCCTTAGTATTCTCTGATGGATCTGTTATCTAAAATGGTGATTGGGCAACCTCACTTTGTTCGCTGTATTAAGCCCAATGATGATCGAGAGGCATTGAAATTTTCTCAAGAAAGAGTCTTAGTGCAGCTACGTTATACTGGCATTTTAGAGACTGTCAACATACGTCAGCAAGGATATTCTCATCGCATTCATTTTGATGAGTTTGTAAAAAGGTAAGCTATTCATGCTTTATACTAAAGAATTACCTTTAAACATGTCTTTTAGTAGAATTGGAGGCTAAATTGTTCAGAGCCAGTTCACAATTCCTAGATTATAGTAATTCAGAAAACAGACAGGGATAGAATTATGTGGCTATGGTACCATATGTATCATAGTTATATGGCTGCGCATCCCACAAAAAATGTGAATTGGGGCAGCAGATATGCAGTTAAGAGAAGATAACATTTAAAAAAATATTTTCTTCTTCTTTTACAATGTTGAAAAGTTATAGTTTTAGGAAGTTTTGATTAAAAAACAAAAGAAAAAATCTACATTTGATAATTCCACAAATGGCAAGACACAAATATTGGAAAACAGGGGGCAAAATTGGTAAAAAAAAAAAAATCAGGACAGGTTAGATTTATCAGTTGTATGATGTGCTTTGAGTTTTGTCTTTTACTAGAACATTTGGCAGATTTGTTACCAAGATTTTCCCCAGTATGTGGAGAGTATATTGATCAGTTAAAAGGTAACATCTTCTTTGAATTGAGTAAATCTCCTGGTGAGTTTATGGAGGCATCCATGTAGTTTTCCTGGATAGTAGAGAATATTAGAGAATAGATTTCCACTGCCTTCTAGGATAACTTCTCAAATTATCCCATTAGTTCCATGAAGGTTTTCCATTGAACTATTAATTAGGTTCATTTCTACTTTTTCTGAAAAATAATTGGTATGGCATATAAAATGGAGAAAGAAAAAAATAAGCTTAGCAGAAACCAAATAAACAGAATAGGGGAAGGGGGAAAGCAAAGAAAAAATTATACACAAAGACATTTTTTAAACAACAGGTTAAATCTTAACTACCTTAGCAGTATCCCTGAGACTTTTCTCTGTTTCATATGAAATAGCTGAGAGCAAATATATTTCATCAATCCAAGATTTAAAATAAGTAGTTACAGATCCTACAGTTTCCACTGAAGGAAAACCATTTTTAGCTGCAAATCATGCATAATAAATCCAGAGTTTTTCATACATGGTTATATTCCAAATTTGTGGTATAAAAATTACCTTACAGTAGCATTCTTGAATTTTCCTTTACTTCCTAGTCCATAACTTATGAATATTAAGGTAAAAGGAAACAATCATGGAGCAACCCAATGTCCCCTCCACTAGATCATAGGTTGAGATTGACATCTACCTCTTAATAAACATCTTCTAAGGTATCCAATACACTAAGGAAAATGCTTTGTTGATTTGGATATAATTAAAGATTAAAAGTGCATATTTAACATTCTTTAAAACCTTAACTCATTGATATGACAGGATATTGCAACTTCTTGTTCCAATTTTCATGCCAATAACTGCATCTATCTTGATAATACTCTTCAACCAATCAGTTTAACCACAAACTTGAAGACCTATTTAATTACCAAGGGCAGATAAAGTCAGGCAGATAGTGTCATCTGCAGAGAGTTTGATGGGTCAGAAGATAGATAATTGAATGACTCCTCAAGAGACATTCAATGATAATGATCTAGAGGCCATCCAACAGTACAATAATATATTTACAGACCAACTATAAGCCTCAGTACATTGGCTGGTAAAGGTTATGAGGTGAAAGAAGCATCTCTTTGGCAACAGGAATTCTTCCAGCTCACAGGTAATGCTATTTAGGTTTAGAGATAATGCCTGTGTCAGTTGATGTTCCCAAGACATAACATTTCAGGTTTGAGGCATACCGTAGATAGTTTTGGACCTTTTAGTTCTAAAGATTTTTGGATCTCTGAGAGAACTTGGGGGTCAGGTCTCCAGTTACATTAGTAGCTCTAACATGCTTAGTTCCTTCCATTGAATGCCAGAATTTTTTAATTAAAAAAAATTATAAAAGCAGCTGCAAATTGCTAGGGAAAAATAGATATTCCCACTCACTTGTTCTTACATGGCCCTTTTTACATTTCAACTGGGTGGATTCATTTAGATGTAATACATAGACCAAATTTATGGTATATGCATACATATGAATAGTCATAATTTGACATTCTGTCTACTGCTCATGATAGCATATATGATTTATGTGCAACAATTTGGGGTTAGCCTAAAGGATAATAGCTGGGTCATAGTTATCCAATGGGCTTCTGGTTGAGTTAGACTTAAAAACAGGTATTTTTTTATTCCATTCTAACATGACATTCATTTTAACTCTTGCTATTGAGTTAACCAGCTATTGAAATCTGTTTTATGCTATTGCTATTTAATGTCTGTGACCTGCTTTTAATTTTAAATAATTGTGTATTTTATTTTATTTTTCCTTTAGAAAATGTGAAATATACACATGGAATCATTTCTATGATTTACAATCGTTTTTATGTTGAATTTTGCTTCTGTTACATATGCTTAAGTATAAGGAATATATAAAAACATTTCAGAAAAACAGGCCCAGACACTAAATGCAATGGCACTTCATCCTTTTTTGTTAAATAGGCAAGTATAAATAAGAGTTTTGAAATGTCAGTAAAACTAAGGATATCAAAGATTTTTCTAAGCCAATGACTTTATATTTTGATCCATTTTTGTAACTTACCAACAAAATAAATGAAACATTTCCCCCTTGATGTTACTTAATGAATAAGCACATTTCTTACGAATAGGCAAACTCCTTATCTCTAGTAGCTGCTGTTTTGTAAACCCTTAGCAGGAAAGATGAGTACAGAGTACTCAGACAGGAAATAGACAGGCTGAGGTAAATAAAAGCTAAACTTTTGTTTGATGCTTTGCCTGTCTCGTTTTTATGTGTTATGGGGCTATTTTATGTGGCAAGCCTGGAACTTACTTTAGAAACACAAATTTTAATTTCTACAAATTCTCTTAGCCAGTTATCCGCAAAATCCTTAGAATAAAATTAAACATGTATTTGGGCTCAATCTTGGCACTTCCTTTCAATGACATGTGTCAGTCTTGGAAAGCTTGGTTTTTCCAAAGACATGGTGTACCTGAGCATATTCGAGTATAGTTTATATAATGACTAAGTACCTGAAAAGTTTGTGTAGTGGTTATCAGACTAAAAACTGGTAGACTGTAAGTTCTAGTCTTGCCTTAGACACAAAGTCAGATGGGTGACTTTGAGTTAGTCTCTTTCTCTCAGTCTTAAGAAGGAAGCAAATTAGGGAAACCACTTCTAAAAAAAACTTGCCAAGAAAACTTCAGGGACTTGTCCAGGCAATCTCCAAGAATTGAACAGAAGAAAAAAAAAATACCTTGAGATTTAACATTATCTTAAGACTTCCTAGTCATCCAGTTAGACTTCTTGTTGCTTTACTATTTGATGGAACAAGATGACAGTTGCAGGGAACAAGTGTTGTGGGGGTGGGGCTGCAAGTGCATTGTGATCTTCTCCATACCCTTAAACTTATCTGACGACCTCAAGTCTGGTAGAAGATACCACCCATAGATTTGAAGCAAGAGTCAACTGCCATGGCAATCAGCAATCTTAAATCTTAAGCTGCTCAGAGTCTTTTGAGACAGTAGAGATGGGCAGTATAAAAAATTAACAAATAAATGAATAAAATCCTTAAATGGAACAGGAAATTTACTGGCTTCTCTTTTGTCTCAGACAGCAGAGTGTCTTGGACTGAGCAAACTTTTCCCCTTTATCCATGATAAAGCATCATAGATGAAATTCTGAAAGATCAGTTCCATGAATTTGTAAATTAGACATGTGATTCAGAAGCCATTCATTTTGGTTCGATGTTTTGATCTATAACTAGTTTTCTATAAACCACTTAGCATAATGTATGTAAATACAGTGCCTACAATTGCATTATGCAAAATAATAGGGAACAGCTCAGAAATCAAAACATACAGTTACATGGAGAGTCCTGTGACATTCTAAATCAGTGGTTCTCAACCTTTTTAATGCCGCGACCCCCAACCGGTCGTAAGTCGAGGACTACTCAACCGGTCGTAAGTCGAGGACTACTCAACTGGTGCAGCACCGTTTGCAGAATGGGACTTTTGGCGGGCTCAGCAGGTCAGAGACAGCCTGGACAATTCCTATTGGCTTTTGAAAGCCAATAGAATTAGACTCTATTCAAGAGAGTCTATTCTATTGGCTTTCAAAAGCCAATAGAATAAAAGGGAGTAGCACAGCTAAGGAAAAGGGGGAAAAATGGCGGACTGCGTTGTTTGGCGACCCCCGTGAAATGGTCGTTCGACCCCAAATGGGGTTCTGACCCACAGGTTGAGAACCACTGTTCTAAAGACTTTTAAAATTTATTATGGCTACATTTGTCTGTACTGGAATTGATTTAAAATGTATGCAATTATGGTCTGCTGCCCAGAATGTTCCAGCAAAAAGTTCTTGGTCAGCCTACCATAGATCTTCTTGCTACTTCTGCTATGGAATTCCCCTCTGTATGTTAACTGCCAGAAATTTGCTGCAGAAACACAGTAGGTGAGGATGTATTGCCTTTATTTATTCAATTTATATAGCTGCACATTCTCATACACCGGACAGCTTGTAATGTGTACACTTTGAGAGGAAGCCACTAAATTTCATTTTTAATGTGTGCCATTGTGCCCATAGGAAAAAATGACAATGAAGGTTATCTAATCTAATCTAATTAGTATATTGTGTCACTCTTGGATATTGAATGTCTGTCATTATTATAAAGGGCCATCAATTTGAAATTTGGAAAGGTAGCAACAAGTTTGAGAGACGCTATTTTCTAAAGAATATAATAAATTCTGTGAATCTCTTTAAGTGAGGACCAGGTAGCTTAAATGTTCTTTTGGAGTCATTAACATGAATATAACTGAGCAATGAACAATGGTCACATAGTTTTTGTTTAATGTTGTTAGACAAGAATAATGAAGATAAGCTGTGCCCATATTTTACAATTCTTTATTTGTAGCTGTTCCTAAGGCATTATTCTCAAAGAAAGGATTGTTACATCATTTTTTCTAAATGCACTTATCATATTAAAGAATAAAACCCATTGCCACTTATCTTTGCATAAATTCATGTAGGATAGTGGATTAAATCATCCATTCCTACCCAGTTCAACATAATTTATATATTTTTTCTACAGGGGTAATGTATGTTCAGCTAAATATGCAAATAGCCTTCCTTCCTTCCTTTCTTTTTCCAATGCACAAATATTATTTTGTAAATGGAAACACCAACTACAGAAAATGAAAACATTTTTGCACCAGCATCATATTTTCAGAAGCAGTTTGTTATGCATTAGATCCCTATTTCTTGTTTCATTTTGGTGAAAATGGAAATAGAAGCACTTAGATTTACATTCCTCCCTTTATTTGTTAATGCTAATGAGACTCATACAAGTGCATCAGGACAAGTCCCACAGCTTTGATCTTGGCTTAAATTTCCCTGGCTTGTGAAATCTCTCAGAAGGGCCATTTATTATAGAACTGAGTGCATATCTTCTGCTGAATTACACTATTCATATGCAAGCAAGTATGTTAAGAGAACATTTACATGATGACAGGTCCATGCAATGTGCTGGGGGAGGGGGGCAAGGAGCAGTGCTATGGGAGGCTGCTGAAGATTCAAGATTTGTGGAGTAGGATAAAGTGATGAGGAGAAGACATGGTATACCATCATTAGTTGTGGGAGTGCTAATAATTATATAATATCAACATAACCTTTTACAAAGGATAAAATAAATACTGTTATTTATTCTACTTCCTTGTATCAAAGCAAACTTGTATTGTGCTTTTTAATATAACTATTATTTCTTCATAAATTTATTTATTTAATTAAATAATTAAAAATAAAGTGAAGAACTTAGGGCATCTGTAATATAATCATTGAACACTAAATGATGACTCTTCAAATAGGAAGGGTATACATCTTATTTTACAGAAGATGATGTTAGTACAAAGGACTGTCAGAAAAATGGTTTCTTTGGGGAAAATACTTGGTCCAAGTCTGATTTAATCTCAAAGATTAAATTAAAGATTAAAGAACCAAAGCTTTAATTTTGTCTGAACAATTTTGTTTGAACAATAGTCTGAACTGGTACACTGCTCAGGTGATCAGTGTCATGGAACTATTATACTACTGCATAATTTTTCTAAAAGTGTATGTATGCATATAAAGTACCAAATGCATATATTATTAAAATGTGCCTTTATCATTCTTCTTTAGATATAGGAATTTGGACTTTTTAAGACAATCCCTGTTTCATAAGGATCTTGCTCTTTACTTATTCATTTTTGCTAACTTTCGATAGGATATTACATAGCTATGTTTTAGCAATCCAGATATCTTGATTTAGTGAATATTATCTAGAAGCTGGGAAAATGTTTGGCTTCTATAGACCTACTCCCTTGTTTTATTAAATATGCTTCTTATTTGTGAAATAATTGCTGCCATAACCACAATTTTATTTATTATTTTATGTGTGTGTATGTGTGTGTGTGTGTGTGTGTGTATGTGTGGCAATCTTACAAAAAGCAGGTTTCACAAGATTACAAGGGTGGAAATGAAAACATATATAAGTATCTAAGGCAGGGGTCCCTAACCCCCAGGCTGCGGCCCACTACTGGGCCTTCAGTCATTCGGAATTGGGCCACAGAATGGCGAGCAAGTGCTATCCCGACTTGCATGAGCAGCAGGTGAGCATGTGCATGCGTGCTCCATTTGCGTGGGCGGCAGGAGCATGTGCCTACTGCTTGTGCAAATGGAGCACTCATGCATACGCACTTGCCCACTGCTCATGCAGAACCATCCCCTCTCTTCCTCCATTCCCCGCCAATCTGCAAAGCCAGAAAATTTGGGGAACTCTGATCTAAGGAACAGATTAAAATCAATTTTAGATGATATTTTAAAAGTCTGGGATAATATAGGTGCCCCAAAAGCAAACCAAGCCAGTTTTTCCAAGGACAGGCTTCTAGAGACATTTGATAAGGTCTTCTTGCTAGTTACTGTCTGCCAAATTTATTTTAAAGGAGGAGGAATAAGACAGATAGAGAAAATCTTAAATGTACTTAATATATGAATATGTACACATAAAATTATATTTTAGCTGTCCATAATCATAGTATAGTACCATGATTGAAAAAATAGGATTTATTTTGCAGTACATTCTTAAGCTATGTATAATTAAGGGATATTACTTTATTCTGGCCATCTGGTGGTCTTTAGGATGGGAACTGTTGTGTCCTGAGCCTGCACAAGCAGGCTCGGGATGTTGCAATGGTCCCGGGCATTCCAGAAGCTGCCCGGGACCAGACTGAGTGGCGTCAGCCTTGCGCGCATGTGCAAGGCGCAAAAGCGCTCTGATTGTTGCCATTGTGTCCGGGGATCTGGTCATATAAAAAGAGGCCTGCATGCCTTTACTCGTTGTTGGTGTTTTGGCTGAAAACGAAATCAAGAGCTGTTTAATGCAAGATGTGTCTTCATCATTCGCCATTGTTCAAGGGACTTAACAGGAACTGTAATGTATTTGGTGGTGATGGAAAGCTTCTCCAACACACTAGAGATCTGAGTAATAAGGAATAGAAATTACGTTTGATAAAAAAATCTATATATACCTTATTCCCAGTAAACATACATACATCCATGCGTGTGTGCGAGAGAGTGAGTGTATGACCATGATTTCTGGAAGATTCTGTGAATCATGTTTTAATAAACATGCAAATTGTCAGTAACGTTCTCTTTCTCAATCTTTTTCAAAAACTATCCACTCTATTATTGTTCCTTTAAAACAGTATGTAAAATATTTTGCTTTCACACTGGGAATTACCAGGTTTTCTTTTGTTTTGTTTTTTAGTTTCATGTTACTTTGTAGAAAACATTCTAATCCTATAATAGTGTCTTTGAGACATCCAGTTGATTCTGTATTTAGTAAAACACTCTCAGTTTGATTATTCTTCCACCAATTAACGTATCACATGGATTATGGTATGATGCACAAGACAGAATGGTATCTTTAGAAAGAGACACACAGCTGGTTGCTGCAAAAAAAAGTGTTTCAAAGTTTTGTAAACTCAAAAACAATGAAGAGCTTATGACATGCTCAAGCATAATACTCCTCAACCTTCAACTATAATGGAGCCTGCCCATTATGGTTGTAATTCATGGCAGTCATTAAGCAGGGAGCCCAAGTGATCACCTTGCTTAATGACCATAATCCCTGCTCTCACTGTTGCATCATCAAGCAGAGCATGGAGTGCCTCAGGGGTGATAGAAGCCCTGGAAGCCCTAGCACAGAGCCAGGCCCACACTGCAACTACCTCCCCAACTCACAGGTGACCTGCCTGGGCTTCCCAGGGCCACTCCCAGTCCCTGAGGAACCTGTGCTCTGCTTCCACTCTACTGGGGCCCTGCAGGCCTGTTTCCTGCCCTGCTGGGGCCTTGCAAGTCTTGGGCCCACACCCTCCTCCCCAACCTACATCGTGGCTGGGTCCATTTCTCCTTTGAAAAGCAGGTGAGCCACCATGCCGTCTTTTCTACATTGAGGCCGTGTGGCAACGTACCTGAAGCAGGCCCCATTTTGGGACCAGTCACAATTCAATTATACTGTACTATACAAGGAGACCGAAGGGTGGATTGGCCGGCTCTCTTTCCAAGGGCAGAATCTTTTTTGCCTTTGATTGCATTCTTGCTCTCTCCTCTGCTTCCCTTCCCTCACCAATAACTTCTATGTAATGAAGATGAATGTGGAAGTCATTTTTACTGTAAACTAATTGTAGTCTTGACACACATTGAGTGAATCTGGGCTCAGTTATCTTTCAGTGTCACCAATCTGCTCTAAAACAAAAAAGCAATAGTACCTGAAATATTGATGTATTAATGCTTTAAATGAACATCAGCTTTAAAGCTGGTGAAGAAAGAATGTTATTAAGTAACTTGGGGGATCCCCATTAAATTTAGCAAGTTGATGTTCCCAACATTACCTTAGAATTTATCAAGATTTTAAACACATGCTTTTTTAAGGGAAAAAAAACCCCTTGCCCTTAGCTTTTAATGTCTCCAATAGAATTTCAAAATAAATGAAATTTATTGGAATCCTGAAATTAGTTAAGCCTAAATATGTATCATATGACAAACATATATAATGGCATTCTGCTGCTTTAAATATACATAAACCACTTTTACAAAGTCAAGGGAAGTGAATGAAGATGAGTTGGCTGTGAGGATACATTTTAAGTTTTATTGGTGTGGTAAGGTTTAGATTTAATAGGAGCACTGACCCTTTCTAATCCAATTAAAATGCCCCATCCCAAAAGGCTTATCAAGCTGCCTGTTTTTTTTATGGCTCTTACCGTAGACATATTCCATTTGGCAGGTGATTTTATGGCATGGGGACATATGTTTGGGTAGTGTACATATACAATATAGTGAGAGAGCCAGTTTGGTGTAGTAGTTAAGGTACCAGGATAAAAACCAGGAGCATGAATCCTGCTTTAGAGTAACCTGGCTGGATGACCTTGGGCCAGTCACTTTCTCTCAACCCTAACAAGGAGTCAATGACTAACCATTTCTGAAATACCTTGCCAAGAAAACTGCATGAACTAGTCCAGGCAATTGCTCTGATTCATGAAATCCCAATCCATAATATTTGCAGGATTTTCTGTGCCATAGTAAACAATTTGCTTTTTGAGATTTGATCTTGGTTATCTTTTATATTTCTGTAGATATTATTATATTGCTTTCAAAGCACATGAGAACCCTTCTCCAAGCAAAGAAAACTGTATTGCTATTCTTCAAAAGGCCAAGTTAGACAAGTGGGCTCTTGGGAAAACAAAGGTAAGATAAATTCCATTCCAAATCTCTTGGAGCAGAAGATACAATCATAATGAAAGTCCTGTAATATTTAGCAGTGCTGGACAAGGTATTCAAACTAATGTTATTTTTAAAAACCATTCTTTACAAACTATGTCTAAAAGCTGATTATACTATACTTCTTGCAGTATAGTCCCTTCACTTAAAAGGCATGGGACATTGCTTTTCAAAAGATATGGACATATACCCTCATAAGAAAATGGAATTGTATATTGTGGTCCATTGGCATTCTTGAGGATATATCAGTCTTGAAGAATTTCCATCCCTTTTTATGTGAGAAATACTTGAGAAAAAATAGTCTTTCTGGGATGCTAACCCTTGAAATAAGGGACATTCTCAGATGCAATTAGCCATGTGACATAAGGGTCATTGCTATAAACAAGAGCCAATTGGTAGACCTGTTTATATCTCAGCAGAATTTAATGTCACATCTAAGAGTTCATTCAACCTGCTTGCTCTGGCATGGATGCTCCACCTATCCTGTGATGAAGACATGTCCTCATGACATCACCTCTATCTCATCATGAAATGGCTGCTAAGACAGTGTGGTCTTAAATGTTTTTGTGTAGAGTGATGTTTGCATCTGGTATTGATATAAAACATTCAATATTCTAATGAGAATATTTACGATCAAACAGTATATGTACATTTATTTTAAAGAGACATTTCTTTAAATTCATATTTTTACATGAATGTGAAAAACTGTGCATCAGGTGGCAGCATTTGTATGGTGAAGTTAAATGACTAAAAGAAAGGACAAAACTGAGATTTTGAAAAATAAATAAATCTTTAGACAGCTTTCTGAAAAATAAGGACTGTTCTTTATAATAAAGGACATGTGGTCACTATATCTAAGAGATGAAAATTCTATGTAGTCCAGCATCTCTTTTCCCAAGTACATTTGGGGAATCAATAAAGGAGAACAAATGGCACCAGGTGTTTCTCTTCTACCTGTGCCCAAGCAATGAATGTCCACGGATATGCTACCTTTGGACAATGAGCTCCATTTGACATTCATGACCAATATCCAGTAATAGTACAGTGCCACTTGTAAAAATGATTTAAGCCTGTGACTTTCCAGATTCCTTGAAGCTTAGGTAAGATGTTTCAAATAACCTTAAAGCATCCTGAAATAATTCCAGCCTATGGCTATTGCCTTCCCTATTTGAATTTCATGATTTTGTTTTGTTTTGTTTTGTTCTGAAGTGATATATGCTTACCTTGGATCTTCTGAGCATAAGTGTTGAATTCATTTCAATTTTTTGAAGCTTTGCAGTCTCTGCCCAAAGTATTGCATTATGTACTATGCTAGAGCCTGGGCAACAAATCAACCTATTATCACTTCATGCAAATGTCTATGCTACATCCTAAAGATATTTTTCCATGAAGAATTACCTCAGTGGCAATCTTGACTGACAAAATGGTTTTATATTCCACTTGCTTTCTGGATTGGGATCTAAATTTAGATTTGATATTGATTGATTTATTATGTGCCATCAAGCAACCACATAGATCACAGGTGTCAAACTTGATCGAGTCACGTGATGTATTATAATGTTTTTTGCCTTTACAGAGCTAGGGTGGGTGTGGCCTGCGTGTGACGCATCCAGCCCACAGCCTGCCATTTTGACACCCCTGACATAGATAGATTTTCTCCAAGACATCTATCTCTAACTTATTCTTTGAAGTTTCCCATTGCTGTAGTCATTGCCATTGTAACGGAGGCCTTGCTGCTGGTCATCCTCTTCTTTTTCTTTTCACCTTTCCCAGCATCACAGATTTTTTCAGAGAGTTAGGTCTTTGCATAATGTGTCCAAAGTAAAATAATTGGAGCATGGTCATTTGTTCCTCAGGGGAGAACTATGGGTTGATTGGTTCAATGATTCATCGGTTTGTTTTTTTGACTGTCCTCAGAATTCTTAAAGAATTCTTAAATTAGAGTCTTCTTTAATACCAAAGTTCAAAGGCATAAATACTGTTCCTATACTGCTTCTTTCAAGGCCAATTTTTGCTTCTATAAAGTGTCATAGGAAATACTGTGGCTTGCATTTTTGACCTTAGAAAGACTAAATAATAATAATTAATTCCACTACACACATGTGTGTGTGCGCACACACACACACACACACACACAAACACACAGAACATATTGGTCAATTCAAGGCATCTAACATAATCAATCCTTCTGTCTTCTATTTTCCCCATAACAACAACTGTGTGAGGTGGTTGGGCTGAAAGACAGTAACTGGCCCAAAGTCACCCAGCCATCTTTTATGCCTAAAGCAGGATTTGAAGTCACAGTCATCTGTTTCCTAGGCCAGCACTTTTACCATTACACCATGCTGACTCACATCCATTTCATCTTATGCATTTTGAGGACATGGGCACTAGGTTTGCCAAATCCAGTTCTGAGCTGAGCTAAGGAACAACATATTTTCCATTAGAAAGAACAGTTACTATTTTTTTTTTCAAAATGCTCCTCTAATGTTGCTTGGAAAGCTGCCACCATTTTGATAGATCAGACCAATCCTCCTCTTCTTATCACACTGTAGTACAGACCTATCTTTGTGAATTAATTTGGTCTACTGATCTATCAGATAATGTGATGTTGTTCTTTTGTTTCAGGTTTTCCTGAAATACTATCATGTTGAACAACTGAACTTATATCTGCGTGAAGTTATGGGCAGGGTGGTGATAATGCAGGCTTATACCAAAGGCTGGCTTGGAGCGAAAAGGTACAAAAAACTCAAACAGAAAAGAACCAACAGCGCTATTACCATTCAGTCAGGTAAATATTGTGGATTTTCTATATCACTGAGGATTCCAGAGTTTCAAACTGTTAAATTGCAAATAAAGTGTCTCTTTGTTTTTTTAATACAGGTAGTCCTCCATTTACAACCGGTCACTAAGCAACCAGTTGAAATTACAATGAACCCTGAAACAGTACTTACAGCCTGGATTTGAAGTTCCAATGGCCAATTTCCCTCCCCCTGCAATCATGTGACCACATTTTGGATGCCAAGCAACTGGCCCACATTTACGGCCATTTGCAGTGTCCTGTGGTCACATGAATACTGTGTCCAGTTCTGGCCGCCACAATACAGAAAAAGTTGTTGAGACCTGGAAAGTGTGCCAAGAGGAACAAAGATGATAAAGGGTCTGGTGGCTAAATTATATGACAAATGGCAGAGGGTTCTAGGTATGTCTAGCATATTGAAGAGAAGGATCAAAGGTGACAGGATACAGTAGCTGTCTTTCAGAACTTCAGGGGTTGTCACAAAAAAGAAAAAATATGTTTATTTTTTAGGACAACAGAGGGCAAGACAAAAAGTAAAGGGTGGAAGCTTGTCAAAGAGAGATGCAATCTAGAAGTAAGGAAAAAAATTAATCAATGGAATAGCCTTCTGGGGTTGTAGATGCTACATCACTGGAGGTTTTCAAAAACACACTGGACAACCATTTGACTGGGACAGTATAAGACCCTGTCTTGAGCAGGGGGTTGGACTAGAAGACCTCCAAGGTCCTTTCCAGCCCTATGATTCTATGATTCTATGAATACAATGTAAAGGTCGTGAAATTGAGTGTAGTTATATAATGACCCATTTAGCTATCATCCTGACTTACAACCATAATTGTGGGATCGATTGTGTTTGAATGTCAAGGACAACCTGTAGACTACAATCTACAACCTTTCTTCTGGAACTTTGGAAATGGATAGTAGGAGAGACAGGCATCCTTTCAGCCTGATGTTAGACCAGTTGGATAGATCTATAGGTCACCTGTTAGAAAGCCTGCTCATAAGCTTCCTGTTCAGTGCATGCATGTAATGTTTTTTCCTTGAGATAAATTGTTTGGAAACAAAACATTCATATTTGAATATATTTATGGTGCTAGAATGCTATAATCTTTGGGAACAAATGTTTATGAATATTTTTCATTCTGTCAACACTACATCTGATAGTAAGGGCAGTTCAGATAGACATAGGGCACTTTTATGGCTTATTGCAGATTCCTTGGGGCAGAAGTATAGTACAGAGTATCTAAATAGACTATTATGAGTAATGGTATCCATCTGTCTTATCCTTTGACCTCTTAATATATATTCCTGATATTGAAGTGGCTTGGCATTTGTAGGAAGATAGAGCTAGAAACCATTTAGCTGCTGCCTCTTATCTACTTCTTCAACAATTCAGCTTTATTGCTGCAATGTTTGATTTGTTCTAAATATACCGGTAGTTATATTCAGCAACTAATAACTACTCTTGCTTATTTCTCTGCTGGCAGGGCCAAGCCTAATGACAGAACATGCCATACAAAAAGTCCATAGTTACAGGGAAGGAGCTTCTGAGACAGATTCTGATCATTCAACAGGCTGCTCCACTGGGATAGTGCCTGGATGGGAAGGGGGTACAGATCAAATTATGGCACATTTCTCATTCTATAGCCTTTCCTTTAAGCCAGTATAATTCACAACACATGACTTTGTATTTTTAGCCTGGAGAGGATATGATACTCGTAGGAAGTTCAAGGATATAAGGAACAAAAGAATTGATGCTGCTATTCATATTCAAGCAGGTAATTAAAGCAATATTTTCACAGCTGACACCTATTTTACTGTGGGTGATTTCCCATGTCAGGGCTTGTGTCTGATAGGAATAATGTGCAGCCCAGACAAAAGGCTCTTAAGTTATGATCTGTTCAGACGACTGCTTTCACTCTAGTTGACAAGCAGTGGATTCAGACAGCCAAGGAAAGTGCTTAGTCTGACCACCATCTCCAGAGCCAGTTAATAATATAAAATCTATGTTTAATTGCACTGATGACCCAAAATGTTGTCCAGTACCAACATACTATAATGAATTCTGTTGTCGAATTGGAGGAATATGATAAATATTTAGAATACAGATAGTCCTCAACTTATAATCATTTGTTTAGTAACTGTTTGAAGTTACAGCAGAACTGAAAAAGGTGACTCACAACCAGTCCTTGCACTTATAACCATTGCCATATCCCCACAGTCACAAGATCAACATTTGGGTGTTTCACAATTGACATTGTTTTAGGATGGTTACAGCATCCTGGGATCATGTGATTGGCATTAGTGGTCTTCCTAGCTAGCTTTCAACATGCGAAATCAATGTGAGAAGCCGGATTCACTTTAATGTCTGCATTGATTCACTTAATTGCAAAACCCACATAACAACTGCTTTGTTTAGCAATAGAAATTTTGGGCCCAATTGTGGCATTAGTCCCAGACTACCTGTACTCTGTGCTGCATAGGATTCTCATTCTCTTATATGTTTTCTGCCATTAAAAAGAATAAAAACTGTAATGTAAAACTTAATGTAGATTTAATATAAATTTTAAAAGAAACAAAATGGAGCTGTGGTGCAATCTGGAATCCTTTGCATTATTGCCTTGTCCATGTGAATCTAACTAGGGCCAAAAGATCTGGGCAATAGAATTCTAGGCAATCATTAGAGAGTTTTCTGGATAGTTTCGCTGCTATTTAGTGATCATTCAGAGTTTTGCAGCCCAAACTGGATAGCCTTTCCCTCACAGTTCCAAAAGAAAATGTTGAAATTCAGTCTCCAGCCACCCAAAGCTTGGCGTCCATATTCTAGTGCTTCACCTCCATTCCATGCAGGCTATTCTGGAGCAAGAGTAATTTTTTTATGAATATTAATATGAACATAATTAAATCAGGAGAAGCCCACTGCTTTGTGACAGAATATGTGCTTTGCTTATAGAAAACAAGTCAGGCACCTTTTAATAAAAGAATAGAAGCGTTCATTTTTTAGGCTGAGCCATAACTTAATAGCAGCGCTGATGTTTTGCCTGCAGAAGATTTGTGGTTCAACCCCCAGAATGCCCAGTTAAAAGTAAGTAGTAATATGAGCTTTGTAAGTGTTTTAACTGAGATTCTGAGATTTGCCCATGAAAATGCAAATGATCTGGGCTATTATAGCCTGAGCTAATAAAAAGCAATTTCCTAATTTGAACTATTGGTATGAGAAAGAGAGCAGGCAACTTTGAACAGAGAAATGTTGCTTTGAACCTGGTGATAAAAAATGTCTGGAAGGATTAAATTAAGCATTAGCCAAATCGTAGGAGGTGATATGGGGGAAATCAACTTGGGAAATGGATGGAGAACCAAAATATGCTGAAGGAGGCAAAGTGCTTAATCCTTCCCCTCACAGTTGCCTTTGTACTCCAAAATGTCTGCCCAGCTGCTCTTATTTGCATAAGGAGGTTCAGTCTTTTTTCCTTTTGCGAGCAGTTGTTTGATACAGCAGGTGGAGGGAGTGAGATTAGGAAGAAATAAGAGGTTAGGAAAGGGTTAAGGGCTTTACTATTTTTTTCATCCTAAGGGCTTTACAGCCCTGTGCAGCCTTAAGCTGCTTGACTCCTGTGGGTAAACTGGCTAGAAACAAAGCCAGCTTCAGAAACCCCTTTTCTGAATTCAATTCCTTCCTCTACTTTGACTTCAGCGGTGGCCAGATGTTTAGATTGCATGTAATACAGCTACCAGCTGGTAGATTCCTCTGCTTCTTTACTCCTCCTATCCATGCCAGAAAAGCAAACACTAATCACTTTCTTTTTGTGGGTATATCTTCGATGACATGTCGTTTCCATTGATAGACCTTTTGTATGAACACTTTCTGATGACTCTAGAACCATTCTTCCTGTTGCTTTGGCTCAGAAGGAAAACTAAAAAAAAATCTGTCAGTTTCACTTGGTTACTTTTAATGTGTATTGGAAAAAGGTGGGGGAGCTTTTCTTCTTGATGGCTGGGACCCTTTGAGGACATCCTGTGTCAGAAACCCAAACTTGCACTGGGACAAGTGGTCGTATGATTCAGCCCTAAATTACTCCCTCTAGAATTTTTCTCTTTAAAAAGTTTTTTTTATAACCCTGTTCATGTCATATTTTGTCAAATTCTATTTCTAGAATATTTAAGTACTGCATTGTGCCTTTGTCCCTGAGGAGAAACCACAGTGGTATACAATATATACAAAGAAAAGTGACTACTGTTTTTGGAAGTCACTGGAAATTGCTCTAAGAAGTGAAGAGTGAACAGAAATTCTAAAGCAGCACTTCCAGGATTTGTAATAGAAGGCCTATGCTCTCCACCAGGCCCAGCCTGAAAAGACTTACATGTGGTGATTAAGAAAGGCTGCTCTCAGAGAAGACCTTTTTTTTTCATTTGAGTTAAATAGGAAACTCAAATTACCTAAGGAACTCAGTCAAATCATTGGTTATTCTAGTGTACCACTGTTAGTGGCTTTCCAGTGTTTCAGGAAGAATTTTTCTAGTCTTACTGGAGATGCCCAGGATTGAACTCAAACTGGTCTTCAAGAAAAGGATGTCTTCTACCACTGAACTATGACTCCCCCCCTCCCATGTATGCAATTTCTTTTTTCCTGTCTGGATCCCTATGCTAAGAATGATTCCAGACTGAATTAAGCTCATCACAGTAGAGGCTTGTTCACTGAATAAGCCCTTAGATGAGGGCTAGAAACCTAAAAAAAAATTCCAGTAGGAGCAACAGATGGTCCAATCATACCCAAAGTTGAGAGTGTACTGTCACATTGATTCATGCAGGTTTTAAAATGATGTTTTAATAAGGATTTTAGAGATTTGCACAAAATGATTTATGTATCAGAGGTATGTGTGATTTTATGTTTACACTCCTAGCAGTGCAATAAGTGCATTCCTTTTTTGGTTTTGTTTTAATATCAGAGAAACTTTCAATGTAGTTTTCCCTTTTTATCTTCTGTTTGTCTGGAAGAGCAGGCAAAAGATACTACAAGAAGAAGACACAGATAGTTTGAAGTTAGATGTCATAGCATCTGGGCATGTGTCTCCAAATGTGTCTTGATTGCATCTTGTTTTAACAGAGTGTCTCCTCCCATCAGTGCTTGATAAAGGAAACAGTAATTGATCCAATCTCAGCAAAAAGTCACATGAATTCTGAGAGCATGGCAGAGCCATAGTATAAGGCAGGGGTGTCAAACTGCCGGCCCACGGGCCGGACACGTCATCCAGAAGCCGCGCCCACCCCATTGCCGGCAATGGCAAAACCGTCCCAATATGTTGTGCGAAGTCACGTGACGTCGCGAGTTTGACATGTCTGGTATAAGGTATATATAGAATGTCTGGGGCAGTATCCCTTACAGTATAAATAAATGGAATATGTGGACTGCTGATGTATGTATACTTGCATCAGGACATAAGAATTCTAAAGACAAAGTTCTTTAAAAAGTATTTTTGGAGATTACTTTCTTATACAACTAATGAGATGCATTTGAAATTATTTCTTACCGTAATGTAAAATTGGCACACATGTACTCCAGTTTAGGACATTGATTTCTGTACAGGGAGATTAAACAAGAGGCCATAACATATAGACAGCATAAAGAAAGCATTAAATAGCTGCATATGAAATTCTATCAGTAATACTTTTATTCCAACCCATGTTATAAAGAGTTGTTTGTATTGCTTCTATGGGAGAATTCAAGTAGGGCATCAAATCCGTCTTCCTGAAAAAAGTCTGGTTGTACAGTGTCTATCATCCTATGCTTTTGAATCTCTCCACTAAAGTCTTTGTTCAAATGGTATTGGCCATTTTCAGAATTTTATTTCTCAAACAATACTGTATGTATCGCAATTGTTGTATTAACAATGTTTGATGCTATAGAAACCCTACCACCGAGCACTCATGAAAGACGCCTACAAAATATGATCAGCATTACAATAAAGCCTGAGGATGTTTGTTTCTTGGAAGAGTTTTGGTTTATTGCCAAAGCATTCAAAGAATCATCTAATGTAAAATAAGTTTCTTTAAAAAGAAGAAGTTTAAAAAGGGAGAAAGAAACCAGAGTGGGAGGAGAAAAGGTGGTCTTGAAAATTAGGAAGCCCTTGGCTTACATGTTTTTACACAGCTCACACTGAAATTTGTTTTCCTTTCATCTCTTTCCCAGTAAAAGCAGCAGTGAGGTTTATCCCTTTAGCTTCCTCAGAACTTCCTTTCAGAATTCCCAATCTATTACAGCACATTCACATACCAGAAACAAGATGCCTTTTCATGCTGTCAACCTTTTTCATCTGAAATGTAAATTAATTCTTGCCTTGACAGAGATCAAAGTAGGGGTATTAACCTTATTGGACCCTTTCTCCATCAGAATCTGTTCCAAAGACTGGGAGGCTGGTGCTGTAGGTGTCTGAGAGGAGAATGCAGCCTTCAGTGTTATCTATGGCCTACTTCCAGGCAGTCCTCTTGTCTACAAGTCACCATTTCAAAAGCAGTAGTTTCTTTTGTAAATGACCTTATCATTACTTTATACTGTGTGAAGGGAAGGGAGGGGGATGCTTTGCCTGAATAATTCTTCCAGGATTAGCCTGCTCATTTTAATTATTGGGCGGAGGAGGCTACATTCAGATTTCAGAATATTCTTTGAATGGTTTTGACAGCAAGAGATCGCGGGCCGGATAGAAAGTCTTGTTCAGGTTGTTTATTTTCCAGCAAGGCAGTCTTTAGAGATAGGCTGCATTTGCATTTTGAAAATAAATAGATTCTCAAATACACAAGTGGCTAGGCGAGCAGTTGAACAGACTCTGATAAAACGTGGAGGGAAAAAAGTAAATGTGTTCTAAGAAAAAAAGGCTTCAGTGTTAGCTGCCTTGGGGGCTCCACTGCAGAGTTGAAAGGTGGGATGGAAATATTTTAATAAATGTAGAAACCCAAAGTATGTGAGAAATAAGTTTATTGTTGAGTTGAGTTTGGAAAACTGATATTATAATTTGAAATTTAATTGGATTTTTTAAAGTTGTGAAATCAGATATGCCCCCAGGATAAATCATATGAATTCATCATTGCTTTAGCTTATGTACTGCTCAAATTTAGTGAAATATTTTTTCCTCTTTGTTAAAGCTAAGCAGTGGAAAAAATTCCTATTTCTCTTAAAATGAAAAAAAAAGAAGTTAAAAATAAACCTATACTCTATTTATTCTCTCCAGGTACCATATCATTATCGTGTCCCAATCTTTTTTTTTTTTTAAGTGCAGCTCATAGTAGCAAAAATATTGTTCTCTTTAGTTCAAAATTCTAATCAGGAAGATAAAGTCATCCAAATGCTTAATTCTCTTTGTTTCTCATCCCTAGTTGTTGCAATAATACTTTTACATTTTATATAGTACCAACCAACAAAGTGATAACTAAGAACCTGAAGTCAATGATAATCTCCCCCCCCCCATTATCTACACTTCTATAGGATTCCCATCTTGGTGTCTTCCAGATGTGTTAAATTAGCTGACAATTGTTCTGTTGACTATGAGATCTACAAACTACAAAGTTGCTTTACAATTTTTATAACTTTATGAGTTTCTATATCCATTTAAAGAATTTGAGAAATCTTTTAAGAGAGTTGAAAATACCCCAGCTCAGTTCATAAGGCAGTTTTTAAAATCTTTTATATTATTTTTAAGAATATTGATAGATTTTCCTAAAGCATTATATATTTGGCTTAGCTTTTTAAAACACATTAATGGTCTGTTGATTTTAGTTATGTTATTATTTCCAAAGATTTGATTCCTTCCCTTCATTTTTTAAAAAAACTTCTCTTTGATCAAATAATCTTTGAGGCATCTTATAAAAACTACAATAATAAAAGGATAAAATAGAAAGAAAAGAAGGCAAGTGATAGTAGCATAATAAGAGATGCAACTCTGCTTTATTAAAAGTTTTAACAAATGACATAAGTTTTACCTATTGCCTACAAATAGCTAACATTTTTATCACACGAATTAGTTTAGGGATTATGTTCCATTGTTAGAATGCAGCATCAGAAAAACAGGGTTTCTGTTGACTATTTGATATATGCTGGAGGGTGCCAAGAAGGCAGTTCTTATTCTCTAGTCACAATCTCAAAAACAGGATTTTAAATAGTCATCCAGAAATAAACTGTCAAGAACCCTTACTGTCTGAAGAAAATATGCATTAGAAGGAAATCAAGGCTGCCCCACTCAGAAATTGATCCTTAGGGCCTCTTGGAGTTGCCATCATCATTGCTTCCCATAAAGATGTGGGCCTGACCCCTTCAAATAAGAGTGCCCATGGTAGGAGATCAGAAAAATCAAGATAGTGACCACAATCATGAATTTGAAGCCCATCCCTTTTTTATGTGCAGTGCAATATCATTTTCACAAGACTTTGCCAACCCAGGGACTCTCAGTGCATAATTCTCTATTTATTCATTAAAGTTCCTGCTGTTTTATTTACCTTTCTCTATTAACTCCCTTCCCAATGTTGCATCATATAGATACTGAATAAGCATTCCCTCTACTTCTTCCGGCAAGTTATTAATAAAAATGAAAAATAAAGGACCCTGGACTAAATTTCGTTGCATACCACTAATGAGCAATAAATATATAATTTTTGAAATAGTTATGTATCCACTTAATTGTCATGTCATCTAGCCCCATGCTTAATTAGAAATTAGAAAGTCATGAAGTACTTTGTCATATCAAAATATAATATATATTCCATCATCTATTAAAGAAGTTAACTTGTCTTTTTAAAAAGGAGTAAGATTAGTCTCTATCAAGTCAGATGAATCCATGCTGATTTTTGGTAATTTTTACTCCATTGTTTTCAAAGTACGTAAAGACATTTTATTATTGTCTCTGAAATATCAACATAAAACTGGCTAGCCTATTTTATATCTCTTTGTTGAAGGGAATAAAGGAAAGCATTTTAGTTGTTCAGTCATCTTTTACCTACGGTATTTGTTCTTTCCAAAAATGATGTGTCTATATTACCTGGCCTATAGCTCAGTGGAACATTGTTTACTGCAAGGCAGAATGGGAAGATAAATGGCCCATTTGTTTCTATCAAATTTGAGCCACATTTTGTACAGCTGCTTTCAAAGACACAAGAACGTTGGAATAAACTCTGTATCAATGTTTAGGAACTGTGTTACTGTGGGGTCCTTGGTGCTCTCTGAGCTTGGTTGTTTTCTTGCAGACATTTCATCACACTGATGATTTTACCTAGTTTGGTAATGAAATGTCTGCAAAAAAACAACCAAGTCCAGAGAGCACCTAGGACCCCACAGTTCAACCCTGAGCTACACATATTCTTTTCTATGGGATCTGTGCTACAGTTTCCTTTTTTATGAGAAAGCTGTTCCTCAGCTAGAATTCAGTTTTGTGTCTGCTAATGCTTGTATGAGACTCTGCTGATTAAAATTTTGACTAAAGCTAGTTTTCTGGAAGAATCCTCAACCAAGTTAATTCTCACTGATAACTTAGTTTCTTCTTGAAAGAAGGGCCTAGTCTCAAATCTGAGTCAATGGAGCTCAATTCTTGACATATTGGGGCATGAAATTGTTTTATTTTATTATTTTATTTATTTTATTTTACTTTATTTCTTATTTTATGGTCCCTTTAAGTTACTTTTGACTCCTAGTGAGTGACTGGACAAGCCCGTGAAGTTTTCTTGACAAGGTGTTTTTGGAAGTGGTTTGTTCTTGCCTTTTTCCTAAGGCTTGAGAATAAGTGAGCGGCCCAAGGTCACCCAACTTGCTTCGTGTCTGAGGCTGGAACTCACCGTCTCCTGGTTTCTAGCTTGATGCCTTAACCACTACACCAAACTGGCTCTCCAATCAATATTAGCGAAATATTTTGAAAACACATTACATAGGAATTACTTTGCATCTGTATGAACACTAATAAAGATAAAAACCTTCCTGCAAAGAATCTTTGATGCCCAGGCATGTGAGGCTGAAGGTTTGTTCTCTGAACATTTCATTACCAGGTTGATTTCTGAACTTTTCATTACCAGGCTAGGTAACATCTTCAGTGGTGTTTAAGAGATGGCAGTGTCAAGTGACACACCCACACCTGAAGCTCTTATAAACAGAAGGACATTGACACTGGCATCCCCTAAACTTGTAGGGGACCTAATGGTCTCAGGATGCTTTGGAGTGGAATTGTCATTTATTTCCACAATTCCTTCAGCTCTATGGACAAGGGATTGTAGATGCTAAAGCTAAAAACCTCTGGTGAGCAGAAAGTTGGTTACTCCTATTCTATGTTTCTACAACTCCTGAAATATGAGTGATTGGAATTAGAGGTCATATCAGTGACTATTCTTAGCTCCAACATCACCTGCTAAAGCAGTGGTTCTCAATCTTTTTAATGCCGCGACCCCAACCAGTCGTAAGTCGAGGACTACCCAACCGGTCGTAAGTCGAGGACTTTCCCTGCCCGGGAGCGCCGCGCATGCGTGGCGTGGTGCCGCCCCCTGTGCCAGCCGATTAGACTCTATTCAAGAGAGTCTAATGTGCCAGCCAATTAGACTCTATTCAAGAGAGTCTATTCTATTGGCTTTCAAAAGCCAATAGAATAAAAGGGAGTAGCACAGTTGAGGAAAAGGGGGAAAAAATGGCGGACTGCGTTGTTTGGTGACCCCCGTGAAATGGTCACTCGACCCCAAATGGGGTCCCGACCCACAGGTTGAGAACCGCTGTGCTAAAGTGAAGCAGTGAAACACTTCATTACTTCTTAGGCTGGCTGTTTTAATAACTATTTTAAATATATATTTAATATCGTTGATGATACTATGTTTTTCTGCTGATACTTTGTGCTTTATAATATAGAGAGATAAGCGCTTAATTACTCAGTATTTAAATTCATGAATTTTCTAGAATTCTTTGAAGAAAAGGAAGGATGACAGTGTATTAAAATAAATAAAATAAAAATATTTGCCAAGCAGATGCTTAGGGTGAGTATCTTGTTAATACTCAAAATAAATGGTGATTCAGTTTTCTCCACAAAAATAGCTTGCTGACAAAATCTATCTGTAGCTATTCTCAGATCAGACCTTTGGCAATGCCATTCTTTGTAATGGTCAGTAAACTTTGTAAGATGCTGCAGAACTGAAACAAATCTGAATTTCTTTCTTTCTAGAGGTTGAACAAAGAGTATTTTGTATGTTGCAAAATATCAGATAATGCTGCTTCATTTTTAATCTTAGTTTTTGCTAATGCTTGTTTAGCTTTCAGAGGATATTTAACACGCAAAAATTATAGAAGATGGAAGAACAGCATTGACTATCAAACAGATGTGGAATCAGTGGGTTTTGTTTCCAATCTCAAATATGAAGAAAATGGGTAAGTTTTAATTATTCTGTTCAAAAAAAGAAAATACATAGAGGGAGATACTTTTTTCACTAAATCCTAGTTATGTTGTTGGCAAGACAACTCAGAGTAGGTCTTGAGCAACTATTCATCATCAGGAGCTACAATTAGATATTGTTTTTGAAAGATGTGTCTGTTCATGCAAATTTGTGAATATGATTTGTAGCATTCACATGTCAAGGGCTTAGTTTTATAGTTTTGATAATTAATCAATCTATATGTAATCTTTATTATAATCACTGTCCAGTCGAAACTAAGTATATATTGTAATAAAGCAAACAAAACAATAATAAAAGCCATGTTAGCAGGATCCCATTAAAGCTCAGGATTTAAATCACTAAAGATCACTAACCTGGTTCCTGAAATGCCATTTGGTGGATTCAACAAACCATAGCACAAAATTTACCAGCTTTAAGAGTAACAGCTATATGTGTTCTATCAATTAAAAAGAAGTGTAAATATATCCAATCTTCCTGATCTATTAGTTAAAAATGGAATATGAGAAGCAGAAAGAACTTCATTGAAAATAGCCATATGTAGAATATGACCCACAGACTCCACCTCACTGGAGCCAAAGGGTAGCTCTGGTCTCCCATAGGAATGTTATGAAGGTTATCCTTCAAGACTGCCAGAGGCAAAACATTAAGGCAATGTGCTCTAGCTTCTCATTAGATGGTATAATCCTTTCTCCTTGAGAAAAGTTATGTGTAAGTAGCTTGCTATCAGCCTTTTATTCCATGAAAATTGGAGAATGTAAAAATTCTTCTTTAGCACTCTATCAAATGTTTCCTCCAAAGCCAGAGCTTGAAATCTTTCCTTAATTTACAGTTACACGTCTTAAAAGATGAAAAAAAAAAAACATTTTTACCAAATGGTATCTTCAGGCAAACTGTTTCTAAGCTGCTTCTCATGTGAATCATTCCAATCTCACCATTCTCTGGGCCAGACTGTATATTCTAATGATACTCTATAGCGCTCAGTTGGGCCAAGACACATGACAAGCAGGATATAAATTATGACCTCTGCCTAGAGCTGCTACTGTACCATGGAAATTAATCTTTCCATTAGAGAATGCAGCTTTTAAATGGTCCCCCCAAAACTTGGTTTTTAGTCTCTCTTTTCTCATTTTCAATACACCGAATGTCTGCCTAGATCATATATTTTTTTCTGGCTGCTTTTTTAAACCATATAGAACAGTAGGAAATTTCATATTATGCATTTGCCTCTAACCCTGGACAGAATGCAGTGAGGTGTTTCCATAAGTAGAAGCAATTTCTGCTCAATGAACAGGGGGTAGTTAATTCTCCCTGCCCCCCTTTTCCCAGGGTACCTTCAAAATTTATTCCAGAGAGTGGATCTTCAGCATGTGCAATGAGGAACAGTAATGTTCCAATGTCTGAAAAAGATATGGCACAAATTTCTTGTCAGACAAATAACACAACAGTAGGTTCTCCCATTTTCCTCAAACCCCACCCCCAGTTTTTTTCTGGCCAATATAAAACCCATCTACAGAAACACTTTTTCCTGTAAAAAGTTTTGAAATATTTGTATTTGCCCATTGCTATCCCATACATGGCAATATTAAATATGAGTCTAAATTGATTTAGGCTTATTCATTGGCAAGAGGGAAGTAGGACTATAGCCTTTCTAAGCATAATTAAATAATATGAGCAGAAGCAGAAAATACAGATTATATTTGCAACTTTTTGTCAGCATCTGAAAGACAACAAACATTGCTTCACCTCCATCTTCTCCCACTTTTGCCCAGCGAGGTACACTATATTAACAAAATATTATATTGTGTGGCATGCCTCTGACATTTACCAAAGAGAGCTAGGCTTATGCACAAATCTGTCTCTTAGCCATCTTTGAGGCAAATAATAAACGTCTGAACTTCTAGGTGCAAAGGGAATCGTCTGCCCTAAATTGTAGTAGAACATAATTAGCAAATTCAGTTTAACAGTGTCACGTTACCTTTGCCCTTGAGTGTCTGCAAAAAGATTGCAGTTTCAGTCACAGGAGGAAATTTGATTAAATTGAGCATCAAAGGGGCATGTGCAGATGAAGCGCCCCCCCCCCCCGTAGAAAACTAAACTGTCTGAAAGGAACAGCATGAAGCTGTCAGTTCACTGGGACTCAGAATGTTTTGAAACAGGAAATTTGTAAGAGTTAGTGATACGGATTGGCAGCTATTTGAGCTTTATTTTAGGACCTTGGAGTGGTTCCTGAAAACCTCCAAACGTTATAACCAAATTGTAATTTTCCTGAGCCAAAATGGGGTATTTTATTAAAAACATGCTTGGAAAATAATCCAGTAACTTTATTGAAAATAACAGTAAATCCAGTCAAAACTCCTGGCGTTATTCATTTGTTTTTGGAGAACTGACTGTCAGACTTCCCTCTTTGCAGTCTAAATTGATTTAAGCCAAGGAACAAAATGGGAAGAATCCTGGTGAATAGCAGGATTAGAAGGTAGGATTGCCACACAAGAATTCTAGCAAATTCTAGCAAATACTGTACTTTCAGATGAGAAATGTATAGGTAGTTTCCAGAACTCTCTTCCATTTCCTTGTATGTGTGTGTGTTGTTGTATTTCTGTGCAGTGGTAGGGAGGTTCTTGCATTTTGCATAAAGGCAAGGCAATTTATATTTATCCATTGTTTTGGTATCTGCTATTCCTTTTATTAGTATGAGAAATATCTCTTACAGATGTTACCATGATATTGGTGCTTTACTCTCCATTAATTTGCCCAATCCCTTTAAAACCTGTCCAGATTGTTCTTCTATGTGTAAGCAACTTCATCCAATAGCTATTTATTGAGGGATCTCTAATCTTTTTATAATCATGAATATGCTCGTCATGAAATTGTCTCTGGGATATATGCTTTGCTTGGCAGCACGTTAGTCTCCTGTTTATTATTTTAAAAATAAAAATAAGTGAGAAGCAGACATTTTGACAATCATATTATTAGTACTTGGAAACCCGAGAACTATGAACAAGTCATTCCTTTTATATCTCCCACAACCGAGCTTCATGACTTAACTTCAGATTCAAGTTTAATTAAAGAGAAAATAATTTTTCTATTTACTCTCTCTGTACCAGGCATAATTTTGCACCCTTCTGTATTTCTCCTCTTCCCCCCTTGCCAATTTTTCTAACTTGGAAACCCTAAATATTGTCAATATTTAGCAATAGCAATAGGTCTTAGACCTATATACTACTTCATAGTGTTTCACAATACTCTCTGAGCAGTTTACAGAGTCAGCATATTGCCCCCAACAATCCTCATTTTACCGACCTTGAAATGATGAAAAACTGAGTCAACTTTGAGTCCCGTCAGGATCGAACTCTCAGCTGTGTGCAATTTGCCTGCAATACTGCATTCTAACCACTGTGCC
This sequence comes from Crotalus tigris, assembly GCF_016545835.1. Taxonomy (NCBI): domain Eukaryota; kingdom Metazoa; phylum Chordata; class Lepidosauria; order Squamata; family Viperidae; genus Crotalus; species Crotalus tigris. Next base: position 145,289 of record NW_024097126.1, read on the forward strand.
ACTAGAGGCCCTTTTTGTTAATGATTACACCTTTAGATTATACTTTTAGATTACCTATTCAGAAATTTTCTGAATGGTGTAGAGGAAAAGTTAAAATAGTGAAATCATGAATTATTATTGGTGCACTAGAACTAAAACAAGAAGCAAGAAAGACCACAGCACAGCATATATACTTCATGTAAAACCACCAGCAAAATTAAATAGTGTAAAGTTTCTGAAATAACTAAAATGCCAGGAAATAAAAAGTTCTTTCCCCTGGCATTGAAAAAAGTTTAAAAGAAGGATCTGGCATCCTTCTTTGGGTATGATATTCTCCAAGAGGAGGCACCACAAATGAAAGAATTACAGCTTTTTTAGTCACCTCCTACCTTGTTATGTGAGGGAAGATCAATAAATAAAGCTTCATTTTCCATTTTATTATTGTATTAATAGTACTGCTTGTTGTGGCTTTTCAATTTGTGTTATATTTGTTAACAATATGGTCAGTATACGCATACAGTCTGATAAAATTTACATCTCTTACAACTAATCAGACAACATTTTGGAGCTTCTATCCCAAATCATACACAGTAAATAAGTTATTAGTTAAGGTAATTATTTAAATTCATTTCTTATAAATAATATGTAGCATTTTCTTATAATATGCTTTAAAAGCGTTTATACAATTATAATTTTTCTAGTGGTAATAGTTGTTGATACTGCCTTTAGGCAGTATCGTTTGAGAGTTCCCATTAATTGAAATAAATGATTAAATAAAGGCCCCTTTAGTGGCCTGTAAGTCGGGATCAGTATAAACTTTATATCAATTCTTCTTTCATTTTCGTTAAACTAACATGATTTCAACTGAAACAGAGGGCATGATCTCTCCCAATGATTTTAATATTTTTCTGCCACAATTTGGTGACAAGCTTGAAATATGCTATCTGGAGATCATATTAGTCCTTGAACTTCATGTTTTGTGCCTTTATTGTAAACTCCCTGTTTCCTTCTGTAGCAGTTCTTGAATCTCACTCCCTTCAATCATACTCTTGAATAGCTGCTTGGTTTTCTGCAGCTGATAATATATATACATGTAGTTTGTAGTCACAAGAGGAGACTTTTGCTATGGTTCATTTTTTGCTCATGTTGTGTTTCAAAAGCAAAGCAGATGATTTACATTCACTGATGGCACCATTTATCATTTCAATTTATTCTATGATATCTCTAAACAAAGTGTTACAATACAGCTCACTGTACCTGTCAAGCTCTAGTAGAAGCCTCAATGAACAGGATACATTCATAATATGCAGAATCTTTTCCCATATCAGATCAAAGGAAATAATGGAGCTTGGATGTTTCCCTCTTACACCTCCCCCCCATACAATTGAAATGATTGATGGATTGCTGTTTTTAAAGAAAGAAAATCAGATCCTGTAGATTTCATAATCTTGCTAGCAAAAAGACTAACAGCACAATAATACCCAATAAAATGAATCATAGTTAATCATTGATCTACTTTTGTGATATACCCACAGAGGTAAAATTCTGATGTAGATTATTTGATTCATATTGTAAATATTTGGGGAAGGATCCATTCATCACAATCCTTGCAATCCTAAACATATTTATACAGAAATAAATTTCCACTGAGTTAATGAGCCTTCTTTCAAAGGAAAAGTTTAAAATCTGACTTTTACTGTACTTTACACTGATGGTAGAAATTTAAACAAGTCACATATCAGAATTGTAGATTGTTATTATTATTATTTAAATGCATATGTTGTCTTCCAGAAAGATAAGTACATATTGTAATTATTGTTATGTTTAAACATCTGGTACTTGGATAATTGTTATAAATTGATCCTCTTCCTACATTATCTTACACTTTTTCAGAAGATGCCCTGATCCTCCAGTACAGATTTTGGACATATGTAGATAGAGTGGAATAAATTCTAACCAGTGACACAAACAAAAGAGAAGACAAAAAGAGATTACCTTTATTTAGATATATATTACCACTAGCACTCGTGGCATTTTAGCAGAGCTGAGCAACATTCAGCCCTCCAAATATTTTGACTTCACAATTCCTATTAACTCTCTTCACTGACCAAGCCTACTGATTATAACATAGCAATATGTAAAGCATCCTTTACAAAATATAGCCCCTAAAATGATGATCCTATAATCTGGTTTTCAATACCGGAGAAAATTAGTATGGAGGGAAAACAGGAGAAACAGAAAACAAGGGCCATCTAACTAACCTGACTAGTAGGAAATTTAAAAGACTTTTTAAAAGTACTTCTTCACACAGTACATAATTAGAAGTAGTCGTTCATTATCACCAGTCACTTAGTGACTGTTCTGTTACAACGGACTCCCCCATAAAAATTACAACCCGATTTTAAAGTTATGACAGTCACACACCCTGTGGTGACCCAATTAATGACCGCAACAACTTAACACCATAATTCCAGGCTCAATTATGGTTGTAAATTGAGGACTTAAGGGAGCATGGTGGCTCACAAGGTTAGAACACTGGGCTGATGATCGGCAGGCTTGTGTTCGAGACCCACGGCTGCTGTGGAGAAGGGTGAGCTCCCGTCACACACTCTAGCTTCTGCCAACTCAATGGTTCTAAAGTGGGCGACCACAAATAGATAAATGGGTACCACTTTGGTTGACAACTTCATGGGGATGCGAAAGGAGCCCCAACTGGGTGTCCCCAGGCAACAGTGATGTCATTGGCAAATCCTTTCACCATGGAAGCACTTCAGTGGATGGCTTTAAAAGTGAATTAGATGAATGAAGGACAAGTCTGTCAAAGGCTTCAAGTCTTGTGTCAGTGTTAATTCTGGTTTGGGGCTACTAAAAGCCAATGAAATGAGAGGAGAATGTTTCCATCTCTTACTTTCAAGCACCACAATAGCATCTGGTTGGCTATTGGGAGAAATAAAATGTTGAATTAAAATGGGCTTTGACCTGATTGAATTGGAGTATTCTTATGTTTTGGGGAAATTAGTATGTAGTTGTTTCAGCTTTATTTCAGCTTTAGGCTGTGTTGCAGGCTGAGAGTTTCCACATCTTAGGCCATGGCTTTTATAAACTAGGAGACAAAATATAAAAAGCCCTATAGATACAGAGTTCTGAAAGAAGTGGTGAAAAGATAAAATACTGCATCTGACAATATTTACTTCATCCGTCCACTATGTTTTTAAACTTCACAACAATCTCAGCTCTGAAAAGCACCAAGTGAGCTAACGCTGTAAAAGACTGTCTTTGGGTGATATGGCAGATCTGAAAAGATGATGGGTTTTCTCAAGCCAAGTACTTTGATCCCATGATCCCCCTCCCTTCTTGCCACTTCCCTGACAAGCTAAAGGCCAACAATGAAAAAATGAAAAATGCTTAAAAACTTGCTATTTGTATATGGTTTAATTCCAAATCAGGGCTGCAAAACTCTGGACACTCCTGAAACAAAAAATAAAGCTTTTAACTCTTTGCTCCCATTTGGTGGTGTTCTATATTTTTACAGCCCAAATGAAGTAGTTGTAATCATTGTTGAAACTTAGGAGTCTGGAACAACAGAGTAGATTTTGAACCCCAACAAAGGAAACTTATCTATGAAGAGTAACTATTGTTCTAAGTTTTTTTTTTTTAAAAAAAAAAAAAGCTAAGGAGATCAAAGTAGAAAGATGAAGAAAAGGCCTGCAGATTAAATATGGATTATGAAGCACTTTCCTTACAAAGAAAGAGACTAAAAGATTTGAAAAAAGGCAGTTAAAAGGGATTGGGTTATTACAGTATGATGAAAATATGTAAGGCTTGGTGTAGTAAAAGTGAATAAAAGAAATATGTTTATCATTGCTTGCATAAATAGAAATAGAGTCTTGGTCTGCCACATCTGCCAAGAAATGTGGTTGATATCAGTCCCATGAAAACTACTTCTTAATAGGACATGCCTGTGTATATAGGTGTGTGTGTGCGCACGAACATGCATGCCTTTGAATTAGGTTTTTTCTCTTGGTGTTTCCTGGTCAAGTCCCTGCAGTTTTTTTGACAAGGTTTTTCAGCAATTGCCTGCTTCCCAGGTTGAGAGAAAGTGACTGGCCCAAGGTCACCTAACTGGCTTTGTGCCTAACTGTGAATACCTTAACCACTACATCAAAGTAGCTCTCTTATATTATTGCCCTATTATTATATTATTATGCATTCTTATTTTACTGCATTTTATGTTATTGCACTATGAATGCAGAGAGGTATAGCTAATTATGGATAAATATATTTCATCCAATTATCTCATATTTGGGGTGGTTGTATGGGAAAGATTATATGTTTGGGGTCCTCTCAATGTAATTGTTAAATAAATACTATAGCCCAACAGATCTCATTGCAGTAGGCAAATGTATACAAAGCCTAGGATATTGTAATATTGTAATATTTTTCATCCTAGGGATACTTCGATTAGGCCATCTCTGAAAGAAATTGCTGAAAATTTATGCACATTTCATGATTAACTTGGCTTAGGTGAACTATTAGTCCTTCATTACTAGACCTAAGCATACTTAAGGAAACACCTAATTTCATACCAGTTGCCCTCATTTGCAAAATTATTATGGCTCTATAAGGCATGAATAGAAGATGTAATCAAGTTAGAATGACCCATGACCTCGATTCAAATGTTTGCATAAAAATGGAATGTTTTACACTTAGTAGAGGATATGTGTTTATTTATTAAATTTGTTTGCCGCCCATCTTGTCCAGATATATGTCATTCCTCTAATAAGGACTTGCATGCTTTTGAACTACTAGGTGGGCAGGCCCTGGGGCAAGGAAGAGGAGGCCACCCCATTACAGCAGCTTATCTACTAATATTGTATCAGAGCCATTTTCCACTTTATTGTAGGAATATGTGCTTGTCAAGTGTGCAGATGACATAGAGTTGGGAGGGATGACTATTAAATGAGAGAAGAGAAAATAAATCTTGTGCATGTCAGCAAATGAAAGGGCTACATATAGGATGGGGAAGATCTATTTTGGCACTAGTATAGGTGAAAGGCTCTGAATGCTAGATGACCAGACATTGAATGCGAGTCAACAGTGTGATGCACTGCTAAAAACAAATGCTATTTTGAAGTTTGTGAACAGGAGCATAGAATTCAGAAAAGGGCAATCCAAACGGTGAAGGATCTGAAATCAAAGAGATGATCGAAGGGAGGTTTTATTTTTTTAAAATTAGGAATTGATTCCTAAATCTGAATTGTAGTAGAAAATAGTTTTTCAACTGGCCCTCTAATCTCCCTTTCTCATTGCTGGGGCTGTACATTAAGCTAAACCAAGAATGTAAAAGCTGTACTCCCATGGACTGAGGGTGGCCTACAAGATGGAAACTAATCAAGGAGAGAAGCAGCCTAGAACTAAGGAGAAACTTCCTGACAGTTAGAACAATTAACCAGTGGAACAACCTGCCTCCAGAAGCAGTAAATGCTCCAACACTGGAAGTTTTTAAGAAGACATTGGACAGCCATTTGTCTGAAATGGTATAGGGTTTCCTGCCTGAGCAGGGAGTTGGACTAGATGACCTCCAAGGTCCCTTCCAACTTTTATTATTATGGATCATCGCACAGTCAGCCAGATGTTCAGACTGGATTTGGCATTTTGTCTACCTATCGAGTCCTTACCCAGGACCTGGGATAGGCAGATGTGGATGTTTGATGGTATTACAGATATCGTTGCAGGATGGAAGCAGTTCCTAGTAAGGCCGCCTTTTGCAATTGACTAATAGCGAATTTGTCAATGCCAATGGTGTTCAAGTGGTGCTCCAGTTGTTTTGGGATTGCACCCAAGGAGCCTATTACTATTGGTACTACCCTTGCTTGCTTTTGCCACAGTCTTTCTATTTCTATTTGTAGGTCTTTGTATTTTGTTATCTTCTCCAGTTCTTTCTCTTCTATTCTGCTATCTCCAGGCACTGCCACGTCCACTATCCAGACTTTTTTGTCTTTCTTATCGACAATTGTTAAGTCTGGGGTGTTATGTTGCAGGTGCTTGTCTGTTTGAATTCTGAAGTCCCAGAGCAGTTTAATTTTATCATTTTCTATGACTTTCTCTATTTTATGATCCCACCAGTTTTTGCTTACAGGCAAATGATATTTTTTGCAGATCTTCCAATGCACCATTGTTGCTACTTTGTCATGCCGCTACTTGTAGTCAGTCTGTGCAATCTTCTTGCAACAGCTTACCAGGTGGTCCACTGTTTCTTCAGCTTCTTTGCATAGGCGGCACTTACTGTTTGTTGCTATCTTCTCAATTTTGACTTTATAAGCATTTGTCCTTAAGGCTTGGTCTTGTGTAGCCAGAATTAGTCCCTCTGTCTCTTTCTTCAATTTTCCTGCTCTTAGCCATTGCCAGGTCTTGTTATTATCTGCTTTCCCAGCTATTTTTTTAATGTATTGGCCATGTAGTGCTTTGTCTTCCCATGCCTCTATTCTGTTCTTCATTTGGTCTTTCTTGTAGGCCAGTTTGGTCTCTCCAGTAGTTAGTAAGCCTTCCTGATATACTAATTTCAGTGCATCTTCATCATTGTTCTTCAGATATTCTTCCAAAGCCATTTTTTCTTCTTCAACCATCTGATGTACTTGTAGCATTCCACGCCCACCTATTTGCCTTGGTAGATAAAGTCTGTCAATGTCACTGCGTGGATGAAGGGCATGATTCATTGTCATTATTTTTCTGGTCTTCCTATCCATTGCTTTTAGTTCTGCTTGAGTCCAGTCCACTATTCCAGCTGTGTACCTAATGACTGGGATTGCCCAGGTGTTGATTGCCTTTATGGTATTTCCTCCATTGAGTTTGGACTTTAAGATCTTCTTCACTCTCTTGATGTATTCACCTCTAATCTTTTTCTTGACTTCAGTGTGCTTGATGTTATCAGCTTGAAGGATACCCAAGTATTTGTAGTACTCTTCCTCATCCAGACTCTTAATGTTATTTTCGTGGGGCATCTTGATTCTTCAGTTTTCACTATTTTTCCTTGTTTGATAGTAAGTGTGGCACATTTGTCCAAGCCAAACTCCATTACAATATCTTGGCTATATATACGGATAGTGTTGAGCAGCAATTCTATTTCAGATGATGTTTTCCCATACAGCTTCAGATCATCCATGTAAAGGAGATGGGATAGTCTGGTAGATGTTTTTGATGTTTGATAGCCATGTCCTGAGTTATTCAGTATTGTTGACAGAGGAAACAGTGCAATAACAAATAGTAATGGTGATAATGAATCTCCTTGAAATATTCCTCTCTTGATATTAACCTCTCCCAGCCTCTCACCATTGATCTGCAACTGTGTCTTCCATTGTGCCATCGATCTTTGCACAAATTTTGTGATGTTTCTACTGACTCCTGTTATTTCTAGGCACTTGATTATCCAATCATGTGGCAGAGAGTCAAATGCCTTTTTGTAGTCAATCCATGCCACATTCAGGTTGGTCTTCCTTCTCTTGCAGTTTTCCAAGATCATTTTGTCTATTAGGAGTTGATCTTTTGTTCCTCTGCTATTGGGGCGGTTTCCTTTCTGCTCAGGTGGAAAGAGATTGTTTTCAACTAGATGCTGTTGTACTGCATCAGCTACCACACCAGTTAGTAATTTGAAAGTTGTTGGTAAGCAGGTAATTGGCCTGTAGTTACCTGGTGTTGCCCCTTTTGCTGGATTTTTCATTATTAGGTAGGTTTTCCCAGTTGTTAGCCACTTTTCAATTTCTCCTCCTTGTAGTATATTGTTGAACTGCTTGGCAATGAGTGGGTGTATAACAGTTAGATGTTTCAACCAAAACCCATGCAGTTCATCTTCACCTGGTGCTGACCAATTTTTGATTTTCCTTGCTCTTTTTTCTACCATTTTTGTTGTTATTACTAGTTCTTTCATTTCAACTTCTGTTTTATTTGCATCCACCTCTTTTAACCAAGCCGCATCCTTGTTGTATTTCTTTGGGTTATCCCATATCTGCTTCCAGAACTGCACTGTTTCTTCCTTGTCAGGTACTGACTGATTCCTTGCAGTTTCTCCATTGATGGATTGGTAGAAACGTTTCTGATTGGATTGAAATTGGAGGTTCTGCCTATAGTTTGCAATTCGAGCTTCATATCTACTGATTTTCCTCGCTATAGCTGTTATTTGTTGCTTTATTATTTCCACTGCTTCCTTGATCTTCTTTGTTTCTAAGTGGTATTTCTTGATTAGGTATTCTTTGGTCTTCTTGTTCTTCAGCTTCTTTTCTTTCATCTGTTCTAGCTTGCTTGCATGTGATTTTAACTTGCTGATCTTATTTTCTAGTCTAACCTTCCATTTTTGTAGTGCACTGTTTGTTTGATTTTCTTCTTTGTTGATTTTGCATCCCAGGTATTCAGTTATAACTGCAACTGTGCTGTACATTAGTTGGTTTGTTTCTTGCAGTGAATTGGCTACTACTACTACTACTACTACTACTACTACTACTACTATTATTTAGTATTTTGTCATTCAACAAGCAACCTAAATATCTTGGCCATTTGGAAGCATGTTAGGGGCAGGATTAGGGGACAAAAGACATTTTATTCACCCCTTAAAATCTCACCCCCTGATTGGTTCCAGCCCCCCTGAACTTTTAGATTGCAGTTTCCAATATATTGACAACGGTCAATAGTCTGGTCTTCAATTAGCTAAGTTGTCTGCACCCCAAAACTAAGTTATTCTTCTGGTGTGGTTGTGGCTTATGCTTGATGGATTTATACAACCTTTAGAGCACTGAAAATCTTGATGTATGGTTTAAGTTTCTATGTGAAGCCAGTCATTATTGGCTTCCTTGATAAACTTGAATGTGAACCCAGTATGTGAATCTACTCTGTTGTTAAGTTTGTTGCGTGAGTGTGAGAGAGAGCACGATGTGTACAGTTCTGAATGGACAAGAATCCATGAGTTACATCCTGCATTACCAGCAAAAAGGGTCTATTATAGTCTGAATTATGTAAAGCTAAAATTTTAATGTGCTTTTTAGCAATGGCAAATTACAATGTTTTTCAATGTTAACTGTATCTATAAATAAGTTCCAGATAGTTTATCAGCCATCTCTCCCTCCCTCTCTCTCTCTCTCTCTCTCTGTGTGTGTGTGTGTGTGTGTGAGAGAGAGAGAGGGGGGGGGGGCAGGGGAGGATTCTTTTGTTTCCTCTAGAATTAGTTAGCAGATAATATATTACTGTGAGATTTCATGTAGTGAATGATTTGAGAGCAAAGGACCCAACAGCTTGAATTCCTCAACCTTTGTGATTTGGAGGGGGGGGGACCAGCAGGTGTCTGCTGAAGAGGCCAGCTAGAAACAACAATTACTTTCAAAAGTGACTTGTTTCTTTGATAGCCACTGACAATAGAAATATGTAAATGAGCAAATCTGAAGCAGACATAACTTCCCCTTTTGATTTTTGGCCAATGTTTTTAAAATAAGGGAACATTTTTCTTTTGTGTTTTGCTTAAATTGATAACAGAACCTTCCATAAATAGTTGTTTTTGAAAATATCGCTCAAAGAAAAAAAATTAATGTACCCTCTTTAAGTAAAATCTTTAGAAATATAATAGCTATGTTGTGAGAAATTATTATTAGGGGATTAAAGTTAGAGGGAATATAGTAATCAGAAGGGAAATGACATAGTAGTTAATGCTGGCTTTAAAAAAAAATAACATTTTTTTCTTGTTTCAGACAGAAAAATAGCAGTCCTCCTGCAAAACAGTGCTTTCTTGGAAAACAAACAAGCAAGGTACTGTGACATTCAGACTCTATAATGATACAAGATCCCTAAATCTAGTTCAGAAGCATGTTCACAGTTACCTGGCACAACTATCAGAATATGAAATCATTAGGGAATATTTCAAGTCTTGGAGACAAAGCTCTGCTTGCTAAGAACTTTTGTTCTGTAGAAAGACAGGGAGGTACAGTGAACAGCAGAATCAAAAGGCTGGAAATCTGCTGCTGTGAATAAACGTTAGCTGGTCCCTGAGGTGATTTGTCTGTGCACTTCACTTTCTACAGATGTGAGATCCTCTTTTTTTTTTCTTCCTCACAAGGACCTGAGGTTTTTTGGTAGCACTTTGATATCCTGTTTGAATTCAATATGTGAAATGGAGGAGTCGCTCCATGACTGGGAGCACAGCCGTCTTTGAAGTCTGATCCAATTTTTGCTGCTTACCATTTGATGTTGCAAGGATGAAATGAAGAAAATGTACAGTTTTTGCCAGTAGCTCTGCTGAGCATATGTAAGATTAAAAAAACAAAATCCCTTGGATGATGTACTTAGAAATGTTAAGCAGATTAATACCTTCCTATAGCTTTTTTTACTTCTAAAGATACAAATTAACTTTGAGCAAAAATCAGCATATATCATATGCCATTATTCACAGTTTTTCTGTGCCAGAGAGGGAAACAGGTAGTAGGAAAAAAGTAAAAGTCTCGTGATATAGTCACAAAACGCAACTGCCGAGGAAATTCACAAGGTTTGGCCCACTCATATATGGGCTCAACAGAACTGGATTGACTGGACAGAATAATAAGGTACTATTAACTAACCTCCCCTGGTTGAATCCCTCCAAATGTGATAATAAACTATCATGTGGGTTGAGAATTGTGGTTGAATACATCTGGAGGCATCAATTTAGGGAAGACTGTCTCCAATCTAGCACTGAAACTTGCCAGAGACCATCCAGAATATTAAATATAATACAGTTGTAAAATAGCGTGTGCATGTCTTGATGACTACCAAGTTTGATTGAAAAACAACTTATTTCTTTTCTTCCCTTTTCTTTTCTTTCAAGATTTTAGCTGAAACTTCAGCATCCCTGGCCATTCTGAGGCATTCAGACCAAGTGAAAGATTTGCAACCTTTCTGCCACCCCCATTTAGCTGCAGATCATCAGCTCCCTTGTCCACAAAGACCATTGGAAACTCAAGGTAGGACATCTATGGAAAGGCATACTTGTTAACATATACCTATTCCTATGTAAAAAAAACCAACCTTTACCATTCCCTAAAACAGTGGTTCTCAACCTGTGGGTCGGGACCCCATTTGGGGTCGAACGACCATTTCACGGGGGTTGCCAAACAACGCAGTCTGCCATTTTTTTCCCCCTTTTCCTTAGCTGTGCTACTCCCTTTTATTCTATTGGCTTTTGAAAGCGAATAGAATAGACTCTCTTGAATAGAGTCTAATTCTATTGGCTTTCAAAAGCCAATAGGAATTGTCCAGGCTGTCTCTGCCCTGCTGAGCCCACCAAAAGTCCCATTCTGCAAACGGTGCTGCACCAGTTGAGTAGTCCTCGACTTACGACTGGTTGAGTAGTCCTTGACTTACGACTGGTTGGGGGTCGCAGCATTAAAAAGGTTGAGAACGACTGCCCTAAAAGAACCAAAAACACATAGACATCAGATTCAGCAGAAGTCGAATAATCCTGTCAATCTTTTTCACCTTCATTTTAAGTAATACAGATTAATTGCAAAAGCAATCTACTCCATCTTTCCCTATTGCGTGCAGAGGCATTGTCTGCGGATGATGTAGCTATTATTCTTTTAAACAACACAGTAAATCTCCAGAAAGATTTTAGATATACCTTTTGGACTATCTGTACCTGTTCATTCTCACTTTTGCCTACATAAGATTTGCAGAATCAGATTCAGATCCTATAAGCCTATGTAAGAGAAATCTGGAAACAATTATATGAGGATGGTTGGCAGCTAAGATAAAATGATATTGAATCAAACAAGGTAGATAAACTATGTCTGCAAGCCCCTCTCCAAAAAAATTAGGGAGTGAAGCAAGGTCTGTATTTAAAAGAGTTAGTCCAATGGTTTGTGAAAAAAGAAGGAAGAGTAATGTGAAGGATTATATGGGCTTTGTACTGAAGAGCAGAGAAAGGATAAGTAAGGTTAGCTCTGGGCAGTTTTGTGTTGGTTGGGCTCCTTTCTCCAAGGCCGGTACCAATTGGAGTTAATAGGGAGTAAAAGACCCAGCTCACATTGTTTTATGGTGTGCCACAGGGCTCAGTACTCTCTCCACTCCTTTTTAACATCTATATGAAGCTGCTCATTGAGATAATCCTTCACCATGGGTTGAAGTATCACCAGTATACTGATGATACTCAGCTTTTTATCTCCACCCCTGGTGACACAAGTGATGCTGTTGCTGCTCTCTCACCATGCCTAGAGGCTATGGGAGCCTGGATGGGGGACAGCAGACTTCAATTGAACCTTGAAAAGACCGAATGGCTTCGAGTGCATGGAGCTTCAAGATCTGAGACTTTGACACTTGTGGTTGTTCCTGGATTTGCAACTCTTGCTCAAAGAGCAGGTGGCAGTTGCAGCTAGGAGAGCCTTCGTACAACTCTAGGTTGTGCACCAGTTGCAGCCTTTTCTGGATCAGATGTTGCTGTGCTCAGTCATTCAAGCCCTAGTCATCCCACAACTGGACTATTACAATATAGTTTACATGGGGATACCCTTAAAAAGGATTGAATGAGCCATGATGGCACAGTGATTAGAATGCAGTATTGCAGGCTAATTTTGCTGACTGCCAGCAGTTCGATTCTCATCGGCTCAAGTTTGACTCAGCCTTCTATCCTTCCAAGGTTGGTAATAGGAGGACCCAGATTGGAGGCAATATGCTAATTCTGTAAACCACTTAGAGAAGGCTGTAAAAGCACTATGAAGTGGTACATAAGTCTAAGTGCTATTGCTATTGCTATTTGGAAGCTAGAACTGGTACAGAGCGTGGCAACACAGGCAGTCTACTCTAGGGCCTGCCTCTAGAGTGACCCATGTTATATTGCTGTTCCACGAGCTGCACTGGCTGCCGTTTGCTTCTACATGCAATTTAAGGTGTTGGTTATCACCTTTTAAAGCCCTACATGAGGAACTCTCTCATCCCAATGGAACTGGCCTGCCCCACCCATGCCAGCAGAGGAGGCATAGTAGTTAATTTAAGACATACATGTGAGAAAGTTGTTTCTTGTTATTGGTAAATAATGGGAGTCAGAAATCCTTGCTCTAGTGCAGATGGCCCAGGGGCTTAGTAATAAATCCAGATCATTTCTTTTGTCCTGTCCATGATGACAATATTTTAATATGTCTGAAATATCAAATCTGTACCAGGAAGGGAACAATAGGTGAAAGCAATCTATCCAAAATAACATTTATATGCTGACACTTTACTGCAAAGTATGAATGTTTTATCCACCCAAGTAAGGCCTTGAGGATTATTACGTGTATTTGTATATTTGAAATATATAGTCCAGTAGACCAATTGAGTCTATAGGATGGAAAGTGCTTCTCTCTCAAAAGCTCTCTGCCTCCTGTTTTGGGATAGGCCAATTCAAGATGTGCATCCTGCATGCTGATTGGTTGATCCAACTTCCTCTTCTGTGCTTTGCTGTTTGAGTGCCCCCTAGCCAAACTGTTAAAATTCACAGACATATAAATGAAACAGTTATGCAACTGTCTATGAACTAAAGGTGCATATGTTCCTTCATGTGCAGTGCCGGAGAAACCTGCTCGACCCTTAAGTGACATAGGGCTCTTACAACCAGTACTGCCTTACTGACAGTTTTTAAAAGCAAGAATGCAAAACAAAGCAAGACAATTTTAACAGTCAAATTTCCTGGCTGGTTAAATAATTCAAATTAACATTATAGATTAGAATAACTTTCTAAATAAAAAAAATATTTCCTATACAATGAGATAAAAGGGTAGGATTATATGCTAAATTCATAATTTTTACAAATAAAAATGTTGAGCTTTAACATTATAGAAGCATAAATAAACAATTAGCACTATTTCCTGGCTAAAAATTTTACTTAACTCTACAGAATTAGTACACTTTTGAAATAGATACTCATTGTGCTTCATTTACCTGGATTCTTTCAGTCTTGGAAATTCCCCAACTTTAATTTGAGAATGATTTTAGTTCTCTAGGTTTTTTTCTGGCCTCATTTCACAATTGGAGCTCTGCCCCTAGTTTTATTTAGTAATATTTTTTTATTTTTATTCAGAAAATTAAAAGTCCCAAAAGAAAAAGAAAAAAATTACAAAAACAAAACTAGACAAAAATATTTTTAACAAGGGGATTAAAAAGGCAAAAACAAAACCTATATATACATATGTTGTTCCCCTAGCTGACTATTGATAAATTATATTACAACACTGACCGACTTCCTCCCCTTGAAAGGAACTGTTTGTCTTCACAATGTCTACAAAAAGAGATAAAACTCTCTGGTAAGCTTTTGAAAATAAATGCTCCTTAGCTTAAAAGTTTTGTCCAAAAACTTTAATGAATAATTTGATAGGTCAGCAATGGTTTTGAATAAATCCTAGGGCACAGTCAAAGGCAGAGAATAACAGCTAGACTTGATTTACATTCTAATGGACTGGAATCTGGTTTGGCACTTTCTGTAAAGAAAAAAGAGCCTGGTCTGAGATCTGGGTTTGGTGGAAAAGGTTGAAAGGGGCTTGAGTACAAGAAACTGAGAGATGATGAAATTGATGAGTAATGGACTGGATTTTATTGGCAAGATGGATCAACTTTGTAAAATGGATTCATTATATTTAACCAGACAACCACTAACAAGAGATGCTGTGTTTTGCTTACAGAGAGACATTCTGAACAATGGGTGCTGCAGAGATATTTACAACAGAGGTTTATGATTCGGGGAAGTGAGATGCAATTGTTGGAAAAGTTCTCTCAATTAAAATCTTAAGGAAAAATTTTATTATTAAGAATCAAACAAGGATACTTGATCCTGAATGGACCAGACTGCAGTGATTTGTTATATGTGTGTGTATGTGTGGAGAGAGGGAGGGAGGAAGGGAGAGAAGGGAGGGAGGGAGAGAGAGAGAGAGAGAAGACAGATGTGTAACAGATCAAATTGGTTCAGAACAGAACAAAAGAAAACAGAATAGAACAGAATAGAACTGGAAGGGACCTTGGGAGTCTTCTAGTCCAGCCCCCTGCTCAAGCAGGAGAACCTATACCATCTCAGACAGGTGACTATCTAGTCTTTTCTTAAAAATCTGCAGTGATGGAACACCCACGATTTTTGAAGACAAGCTGTTCCACTGGATTCTAGGAGTTCTGCTCCTGCTTTTAAAAAGGAACTGTCTTTCTAGCAAAGAGAAAGGTTGGGTTCTGCATGTGATTAAAGGCTGTATGTCAAGCAAAGAAATATGGATGAGGAATGTTTGTAGTTTGAGGAGATGTCTATTTGCTCTGAGTTCTGCTGGCTGATAGGGGAATTATATTTACAATGTTTAGATTTAGCCTTTTTTAAAAAAATAGATCCTAGGACAATTCATATTATTATAATAAATTGAAAACAATTCAAATTAAACAATCAACCAACAGTATGGCAACAGAATAAGTCCCAAATATCTATAAATGTATTCTGTCCTATGCCTATTATAAAAATATTGATACTGTTCTAGTTAAGTATTCAGTTAATTAACATTAAGGAGCAAGAAATCTGGAATGTTATTCACATTCAACGTATGCAGTTTATGGAGCTTTCTCTCATTTTAGTGGGCATATGGTCACAGTCTGTCACATATTGAGTAGTTTCCACTGCAAAATCTGAATCTTCTCTAAATACAAGAGGAAATGCATTTCCTTATTATGCTTTTCACTTTACATAGCCTCCTGAAGGTGTGGGCATTACACTGGAACTTTTATAAGGATTCCATATTAAAAAAAATAAATCTCCCAAATGAAACCATCACCTCCATACACTTTGGGAAGTTCAACAAAGCAAAATAAAAATTCAAGATTGCTTCTCTCAGGGAAAAAAATGGTGGGATCCAGCTTTCTCTATAGGTAAGGTAATTGAAGCAATTGCATGTAACTTCAAACTCACTTTTAACAAATATTGTGTCAAAAGAGCCCCAGCCATTATTTGATTTTGAAGAAAACAAGTGGCACCATTGATTGGATGCACAAAAAAAAGTAGGTGGAAAGAGCAAGCATGTAACTACAGAATTTCCTAGTAATGCATTTAAGCACTTAAAGAAGCAATGATTATCAATCACTCTTAAATGAGTAAGCATTAAAGAAATAAACCTATTGAAGACTAATAGTCTCTTCCAGCACTTTCAGAAAGCATGGAAATTCAAATTCTTTCACACACCAGTAAGCCTGAATTGCTCTCTATGTCTGATGGGATGGCTTAAGCATATGGCACTTGAGCCAAAATAAAATGGCAAATAGCCCCTTATTCTAAGAAATATAGCAAATAATAATAATAATAATAATAATAAGGAAAAGACTAGCCTTTCAAGAGACTTTGTAGCCCAATCCTATGCAGGTTTGCCTATAAATAAGTTTATGGTGCTTAGAGAAATATGCACATGGGTAAGGTGATAAACGATATCTTGAGATATATCTTTTTTCATAGGTAACCATGATCAGATTGGTTGTTAATAAAACAAAATTGATTAGAGGGTTAATGGAACTGAACCTTTTTCTCAGGTATTACTTATTTATTCTGAATACAGGATCATAGTAGCTTTATGTGATCATTCCTCAATTTGGTTCCTTCTAAATGTGTTCTACCATTCCTAGAATTGACCACCTTTGGCTCTGCTGGTTGACGATTCTGAGTGTTGTAGTTCCAACATACCCTAGAGCACGAGTGTCAAACCCGCCATGTCACATGACATGTCACGACGTATCACGTCTCTTTTTGCATTGCCTGCAATGGGGTGAGCGCGGCTTTGGTATGGGCCAGCAGTTTGACACCCCTGCCCTAGAGCAGGAGTTTTCAGACGTGGCCTTTTTATGACTTGTGGACTTCAACTTCCAGAATTCCTCAGCCAGCATGCCTGGCTGAGGAATTCTGGGAGTTGAAGTCCACAAGTCATAAAAGGGCCATGTTTGAAGACCCCTGCTCTAGATGGTACCAGGTTGGAGAAAGTAGTATCAGTATGTCCCCTAGTTCTCTTAAGTAAGGATTGTCTCAGCAGGTAAGGGCAGCACTTCACTGGCCTTGGCTGGTTTTGAAAGCTCAGCAGGATTAGACCTATTTAATACTTAGATGGGACACCTTTGAAAGACTTGTAAACTAGACTGAGATAAAGCTGGAGAAGCAGCCGCTCACCCCAAAGAAAAAAACAAAAAAGAAACAGGCAACTGAGAACCCCTTCCATAATGTTTTTGAAAAAATAACATGGAGTATATCTTGTCAATAGGAGTTCAACTCAAAGGGTCTTTACCTCTTTAAATAATGATTATCAACTAAAGCAGAACAGCTTGCTCCATTTTAAAATGCCAATGGTCAATATGCATCAAAGCAAAGTTTTTGTTCTTGGTGTAAGAGAACTCATACCTTTCCTTTCCCCCCTTTTTTCAGTTGCAATCTTAGAAGTTTTGCTTTCTTCTTGAATAATCAAGTGAGACCTTATCATAGAATCATTGGGATGGAAGGGACTTGGAGATCTTTTAGTCCAACCCCCTGCCCAAGGCAGAAATTCCCACACAATTTCAGATGAATGATTGTCCACTCTTTTATTGAAAATCTCCAGCAATGGAGCAGTCAGGAGGCAAGTAAGGCTTAATAGCTCTCACTGTCAGGAAATTCCTCCTTACTGCCATATTGGATCTCCCTTTGATTAGCTTCATCCATTGTTTCTTGTCTTACATTCAGGTGCTGTGGAGAATAAATCAACACCCTCTTCCTTGTGACAGCCCATCAAGTATTGGTAGACTGTCATGTCGCCCTTCAGTCTTCCCTTTAAGTTAAATTTACCTAGTTTCTTAAGTTGCTCTTCATAGAATTTAGCCTCCAGACCCCTTATTAACTTTGTTGCTTTTATCTGCATTCTTTCTAGAGCCTCAGCAGCCTTTATATATCGTGATAACCAGAAATGGATGCAATATTCTAAATGTAGGCTCACCAGTACAATATAAAGAGGTACCATCACTTGCCTTGATCTTGATGCAGCCTAGAACTGCATTGATTTTTTGGGCAACTGCAGTATATTGCTGACGATGATCCCCTCAGGAGACCTAGATTCCTCTCCTAAGTACTACTATGAATCAGGTACTACCTAGCTTGCACATGTGCATCTGTTTTGTTTTGTTTTTTGCTTGAGTACAGAACCTTACTTTTCTTACCCATGAACTGCATCTTTTTGGGTAGGACCCAGTGCTCAGTTCTATCAAGATCCTTCTGAATCTTGAGTCTATCAGATATGGTTAACACAAAGCCCCAAATGTTTTAATTGATTTCACCCTGTCTCTTATGTCTAGGAATTGTATGTTCAAAAAGCAATATTTGTGATGCTGGTACAGATACGTGCAGTTGTGTTGTAGTTTGGAATTTGGCAAATTTCATTAATTATTAGGTAGAGAACCTACCATTTCTTTTGTGCCTCCTCCCATGCACTTTTCCACTGTGTGGTCGTATGGCTCATATTGCAGCTGAGAAGCTCTTACTCTTGTTTTGTATTGGGTCTCTTCATAATGTTTAATGGAAACTTTCTCAAGGCCCAATCTCACTAAGATAAGAAGTACTTTGAGTTGCCTTTGTGAAACTTCTGTATAATTGAATTGCCCAACTCTGAAAAGCCCTTTGGCAATTTCCTCTTAGTCACAGTTCAACCTAAAGCCTTCATATCTAACTCTGGGAGGCTTCTTTTTATCATCATTATTCTAATTCCTTGGTGTCTGGATGCTTCCCCTTCCTGTGTTCACCTATTAGTATAACCTTAATTAAAAGTGATTAGCAGATAACCTGTGGTGAACATGCAAACCATAAACTCTGACATTTGTAGTCAGAGACAATCAGCCTCATGCCAAAAGATCAATCCACATTCATGAGTGAGACATGGCTTTTGATCGTGAACTGAGTCAGATTATGTCAGCCCTCCTGGATAAACCAGACAGGAAACACAAGTAGATGAGCTAAATCTACTTTATTCTAAGGCTACATTAGCAGAATCCTGAAAATCTGAAAGGACAAACTTCCCTTCCTCCACTTTTAACTGCTTGCTCCATTAAGACTGGTCCTTCCCTAGTTTTTTTTTTACCTGACCATTAAGCAACTGTGGGCTCCTACCACTCTTATTTGGTTGTTTCCTAGGAGTATCTCTTCTCCCTTTTCTTCAAAGTCACCCATGCATTCCATTACAGTTTATCCTGTCCCTTTCTCTGTTGGGAATGGGACATTTGATTTCTTTTAAAAATAAAGAGTAGGAAAACTTATTGAATCCTGGCTGGAAAAAAGTGGGATTTACCATCTCCCCAAATATCCTCTAATAACTAATTGGGATCTCCAGGAGTTAGGAGTTGTTTTTTTTTCCCAGCTGTAGTTCCTTCAAAACTTTATTTGCCTACTTGAAAATAATTTCAGCTCCATCTTGGGTCAGGTTATCAGTGCAACCAGTTGAAGACGTACTCAATTACATATGAACTTAATCAGAATTCTAGTTATCCAGACTTAGCTTCCTGCATTACCCCAGCAACATTTGGAATCCTACTCAGGGTATTCTGTTTTAAATTTTGATTGGGAGTCACACAGAGTTGATTAGAAGATGGACAGCTATATAAATGTTTTAAATAAATAAATAAAGGGATGTTAATTACACTAAACGGATCTCTTACTATCTGCTCACTTTTGGTAGAAACAGAAGAGGTAGAAATATTCTGTGCTGCCTAGAAGACTTCTCTCTACCATTTGCATTCTGTCATAATTCCAATATACCTTGTAAATCATAAGCATCTGCTCTTAATTTACGTATAGTGTATTTAATTGTCCTAAACAAAATGTTTTAAAAACTGTCAAAAAAGCTACTAATTTTTTTTGTTTATAACCCCAAATGTTATCATAGGTCATAAAAATTAATATCTCCAGTAATATTGCAGTCCCTTAAAACAATTGAATAGAATCTTTATCTAAATTCTGCTTGCTGGAAAGTTCTTTTAAACTCTTGTTAACATCTTCCAGTGTGTCACCTAGGCTCAGGCATTGACAGAATCCAATTTGAATTCACTAAAGTGGCATTTCATCTTTCAGACCAACATTTGGATCCACAGATACATTTCCAACTAGTGGTCCAAAGGACTGGGATGAACCCATGGCCTCTGTTACTGGCCGGGCAGCAGATTTCCAAAACCATCCCGGGACTCCCCAAACAAATCCCCAATTTTTCTGGAAGACTTATTGTTGCCTATCATTCTCCATCCGTAGCTGTTAACAAAAATTTCAAAATCTGCCTAAGCCTTAAATTTTTTACAGATTGCACTTAGTCAATCATGCTACCTTAGGCTTCCTGTTGAGTTATGCCCTTCCAGTTCTCCCCCCCCCCCCTTACTTTGACCTGCAATTTGGAAGCAGCTGAAATCAGATGTCTTGAGACTGTTAGATACCTAGCTTTAATCAATGGAGGGAATTTATTCAGGGAAAATCAATGCACCCCACTAAAGTGAGACGTATTTTAGAGAGAGGTTTTTTTTAGAGAGACTTTTACCTAGTTAGAAGGATCTTGCAACAATAACAAAAACACTGAGTCTAAAACAATAAAGTTTTATTAGATATGCCCACACTCACACTCTCACTCCTCCTCCTTGCTACTAGAACTGGCCAAGCACCAGTCTGAGAGAACGCATTTGGCTTTCACTCTGCTCTTTTTAGAGTTTTATAGTTCCTGCTACTGTGCAAACTTTCACCTTGCACAATGCTAATTAATGAGCAGCCACATGTTGGTTTATTTATTCAGTCAGCTTCTGTATTCCTCAGGTATCTGCTTTTTCTCTTCATTTGTCCTTGCAATACATACATGATGCACTTGCTTCAATATAAGGGTTATTGTCTTTGTATGAGGGTGCAGGCTTTTTACTCCTTATTTTACATTGCTGGCTTCTTTTAATACAGAGCCATCTAAGTTTTTCTTTCATTGCATTACTTAGAGATTTTCAGGATTCTCAGGATCCATCAGGCTGAACAATTCATATAGTTTTGCCAGTCAAAGGCAATATGCAGCTTTACAGCATCTCCCATCAGACTGGATTACAATTTCCATTCTAATATTAAAATACTGTGTTTACTTTTCTTGTAAACAATTTACATTTTTGGCTTACATCAGTACACTAAAGCTATAATTAATAGCAAATAACATTATAACATAATAGCAAATCTTTGTGTAAAAAAATCTGTTTGGTTCTAGGCTAAGTATATTCACCCATGTTGTATGGCTATAGCATTATTATTATTATCCTTCTCCTCTCCTTTACTCCTCCCTCTTATTGGTATCATTATTACTCTGTTGCTTTGCATGTACATTGAGAGCTTTTGCACCAGAGACAAATTCCTTGTGTGTCTAATCACACTTGGCCAAATAAAGTATTCTATTCTATTCTATTCTATTCTATTCTATTCTATTCTATTCTATTCTATTCTATTCTATTCTATTCTATTCTATCTATTCTATTCTATTCTGTTCTATTCTATTCTTACTGCAAAGGCTAATTCTCTATTTAATGCACAACTATTTGTCTTTATAGGACAGTAAATCAGTTATCACTTCAAGGCAAACCCTTTATCAAACATAAGAATCAAAAGGCAAGATGAGAAGTTTAGGGCAAGAATGTTTTATCCTTCCTTCCTTTTGGGGATCTGTAGTCAGGGCCTGAGGTGGCTGGAACTTGGACAAAGCTAAAATATTATTATACTAATCTCATCTCATCTGTACCATACCATGGCATGTCATGCCAAAGCCACTTTAATGTAATTGTTAAGGTGCCAGGCTAGAAACTGGGACTAAGAGTCTCACCTTAGGCACAAGGCCAGCTGGGTGACCTTAGGCCAATGACCTTCAACCCTAGGAAGGAGACAAGGGCAAACTACTTCTGAACTCTTGCCAACAAAAATGCTGAGACTAGTCCAGGTAATTGCCAGGAATCAGGACTGACTCAAAGACACACACACACCCACACACATATGCATATACATACATCTTTGTTGATGGGTAAGATTTTTATCATGCTGGGGTATTGTGAATGCTCAGTTTTTTCCTAAGCTTTTGTGATGTTATTTAGCCACTGCTATACATACTCCAAAACTGCTCTGTATGTCTCTAATGGCAGACTCCCAATTAATTCTTCTCCCTCCCTTCCATCTTGTTTAAGCTTGTGTATTGCTGCTGGAATTATTAAAATTACCGTATAGTTTTCTCAGTGCTCTTTGTCTGTCAAGTCACCTTAGATCTGAGTTTCCTTTAATCATGATCCTTTATGATTAGACATAAGAGACTTACATTTTTGCATTTGTTGCTCTATTTTTCATTTGTAAAACATTTTCTCTTCAAGTCCGCTAAAAGCCAGCTACTTGGTTTCGATTATTCTACAATTTATATATTTATACATTTGGAAGATGCAGCAAATTCAAGATAAGGCCAAGCCATTGGCAAACATGAAAGACAGAGTACTGTACTGCATTGTATTGCAGAGCAGATTTGGTAAGCAACATAATTTTAGGCAGTGGTGGGATTCAAATATGTGAACAACCAGTTCTCTATGTGGATGCTGCTTCTGGAAGTCCATTCTGGGCCTGGACAACAAAAAATTAACTACCAGTTCTGCCGAAGTGGTGTGAACCGGCTGAATCCCACCACTGATTTTAGGCCAGCCTTCAAGACAATAAAAAACACACTCATAGTATAGTCCTATATTGGAGAAACATACGTGAGATCTCAAATTTATTTTTTCTGAAGTTCTTATTATTCTTACAACCAAGTAAGAATAAACCTTCTGGTCTGCCTCTTAAAAAGACAGTACCCAAACCAATCATATTAAGCATTTGTAGTGCTTCTTAGCCTTTGAGTTAAGATCAAATGTAGTATGCATAGAACTTAATATAGAAAACAAGGATTATGTCTCTGAAGCACACATTGGAAGAAGTGCTTGGGCAATGTGTTGACAACACAGAACTCAGTACCAAAATGCATGATAATTATCAGCCCACCGAGGAAGACCAGATATGGAACCCAAAGTTATGAATACTAAAACTAGCTTTATTATAGGGCTACAACAACTGCCTTTATCCACAAAAGAACTAGGGAGAATCTAAATCTAAGACATTTTCTCAAATTACATCTCTGTTTAGACTCAGATTTCTGTTATCCAACCATTTTCTTGGTTATGGCTTTTCCTCCTGTTCCTCAAGATAGCCCATTACAATAATAGACTAATTGCAGAGAAGGCTAGCTTAAAAACTTATAATTAGATAGCTAACCAGGTTTGGGAGGAAACAATTATTGACTGGGTAGCACTTAGTCCTATGATCTCGAACAATTTGCCACAATACCAGTGCATTAATTAAGATTTCCTTCATTCAGACTGTGACCAGATCTGACAGTTAAGAGATAATCAAACTCGGATCAATCCTGCAAAGGATAGTGCAGACTCTGCACCTGATTCATACAGAGCTGAAGAGGATTAATGGTTTAGCACCAATGTTCTGGTTTGAAGGTAATTCTAAAATTTGTGGATGGCCTTTTTTACATCCCAAAACACTTCCAAGGGAAATTTGACAATTTATCAATCTACAAAGAATGAGGGTGTGATTAATTGAACTTGTAAGATCTGAGCTGTTGGAAAATGAACTTTCAGCTACACATTACCAAATTTCAAGCAATTGTCTTCTAAATTCCCAGACTAAACATATTACATAAGGAATGCACAATATGTAGGACTGTGTGTTAAGTGGCTGTTAGAATAACAGGACTGATTCTGTTATCATTAAATTGTATGCTCTTTTTTACAAATAATCTTAAATTTCATCTGGTATAAAGATAGGTTTAATCTTATCTAACAGATGGCAGGAAAAAACCCAGCTGTTTCAAATGCTCTGAAGTTAAATTAATACAAATGCTGAACAATAAAAAAGCTCATTGGCATCCTTAATTAAGGCTACCAGACCTGGACTGCATAAAGTCTGGACCAATACTAGATGATAGCAAAAGGAGATAGAAAGTTCTAGTTCTTTGCTGCCTTGTTATTGAGTCAGAGTTTTCTATATCTCTTTGTTGACATTTAGTGGTTGTCTAGAGTTTTGTAACACAGATTTGATAGCCTTACTTTAGCATTCTTGTATTTTAAAGGATTGTTAATTCCAATTTAGCTCAAACTCATAGATTGGTAGTAATACAATATTTCCTCTCTCTATATATATATTCTCTGTGGAAACCATCAGACAGGAACTTTATTTGGGTACTTTTAATATATTTGGTTTATAACATTACATACTCTTATACAGAAGAGGATTTATTACATGTTTTTTTGGGGGGGTGCAGTTTTGAATCAGTTCTGACTCGTAGTGACTGCCTGGTCAAGTTCTTGCAGTTTTCTTGGCAAGATTTTAGAAGTGGTTTGCTGTTGCCCACTTTCTAGGGCTGGGAGAGTATGGCTGGCTCAGGACCACCCAGCTGGCTTTGTGCCTAAGGAATGAAGAAACTAAGAACTCACAGTCTCCCATTTTCTCACTTGATGTCTTAATCCTATACGAAAGTTTGCTAAATGTTAGTGTACTTTTATTTTCTGCTTAAACTTCTGCAAAATAAAAATCAAACAAATTTAAAAAGTTATATTGCACAGGCTGGTTGGTGAATTAATAACTGCTAGAATCTCTCTGATTGCTCTATGTTTGAGCAATTGTGCTTTCAACAATTTCCCAAAGGATATTTTTCTGTATAACAGTTTTTTGTGTGTCAGGTTCACATGCTTGAAAAACATGAAAAGTGAAAAAGAAAAGCACAGTGGATTGTGTACCAGAGAGCTTGCTCATGTTGGCTTCTCCTATCTCAAGCAAAACTACGATCATGTGGATTACCTCATATCAGTGATGGGATTCAAATATGCGAACAACCGGTTCTCTGTGTGGATGCTGTTACCGAAAGTCCATTCTGGGTCTGGGCAACAAAAAATTAGCTACCAGTTCTGCTGAAGTGGTGCGAACTGGCTGAATCCCACCACTGCTCATATCCCTTCATATCATGTGGAGGAGGTGAACAGAACAAACAGTGATAGTATTTATAAGTGTGTCAGAAAGTCTCACTTGTTCGACTTGTAGGAGAAATGTTTTCCTCCAATAAATTCCACCTATTTCTGTTAACAGCAAATCTCCTCTTTCTTGACAAAGTTTTTGCAGGTATACAGAACAAACATGATAGATCCTAATTATAGATCTCAACTGGCTACTTGGCTAAACCAATTCTTAGCTGTCCTGAATTAACTCTCTAGAATTTCATCCACCAGTAGATGATACATAATATTCTTTTGATGGAGGGGCTAGAGCTGAGAGTTAGTCTCAGCTGAAAGTTATGTACTGTGGGAAGGTAGCATCTGTGCAGATGGTAGAGTCAATATGTAATGAAAGGCAATTAATCTTTATATCTTGATAATACAGGAAAAAAATCTACAAATCCAATTTTGGATTAGCTGTTCCACAGTTACTAATGATATTTCATAAATAAAAAGAATGTGTATGATCATAACCTGACGTAAATCATTTTTAATGCTATGGAGCGGTTAAAATAGTGAACTTTTTAAGTAAATGATATATATCTTCCTTCAAAAGAAGATCCAGGATAGAAATCGTCATAGTTTACAATCTAAGGTAAACTTTCTTGGGAAGTTTTGTTGTATTATGTGAGGTTCATTCTGAGTAAATGAATATAGGAATTTATCGGTACTATATAATTGAGTTTAAGATACAGTACTTGGTGCACATCTATATATATTAGCACAAGGGCTCTTTCTGCCAGGGATGTACTTAATCTTACTTGCCAAAAGGTAACTTCCATTAAACTCTCAATTATTTTTTAGTTTGCCTTGATAGCCACCCAGTAGAACTACCATCACAATTTACAATATAGCTGGATATCCCAATAACAACAAACTGGATAATTATTGTAGATTGGGCCACACTTCCTCTGAAGGAATCCTCCTAAATTCTCAGTTCCTGCTCAAGAAATAAGTGAAACTTTTGACCAGGGTCACTTTGGCTGGTATCTTAGGGTTGCTCTGATAATGCTAATTCATATTCTGATTAGGCTCAGGTAGAGTACTATAGAATACTTTATGTGAAGCTGCCATTGAAAATGACATGGAAACTGCAATTGATACAAAATGTAGCAGCCAGAGTATTGACCAGACAACCCAACCAATGTGAAATAACACCTATTATAATTTTGCTGCTTTGGCTACCAGATGACTTTCAAACCAATTTTTAATTATTACAGTAGTTGTTATCTTTAAAACACGTCAAATACCAGGACATATCAGCCAATACCTTGCCATAAAAAATATTGCCCATTGCCTAGTCTTCTACAACAACAGTCCCCGCTCCTTGCAAGGAAAATTGGAATTATACTGTAGGTAGTCCTTGGGTTACGACAACAATTGGAACCAGGAATTCCATCTTTAAGCGACATGGTCCTTAGTACCTGGGTCAAGAACAGATGAAGAAAGAGCAGGTCTATAGTTTCTTATTTTCAAATCAATTTCAAGTCCTCCTACAAATATCTAAAGAGATAAATAATAGCAAGACTTTTTAGGAACTGGGGTTATTATGCACGTCAGATATCTGGCCAATTGAAATCAACATTAAAGCACCGTTAAATACGAGCATGCACATTTATACTATCCTTATTTGTAGAGACAGGTCATTTGAATGCTTAGTTTTTCATGCTTAGCATACTAGTTTGGAGTGTTAGATATTTCCCTGCAGTCTCAGGTGATAAAAGATGTGGTAAGCAAATACTGTATCAATTAGTTTACATATTTTAAAATGTTAAAATAAAGCTAATAAGAAATTATTGATGCATAAAGCATTAAAATACCTTTTTAAAATTATTTTGTAAAAAGAAAACAGTTGTCTATGATTATTTAGTTCTTTTAAAAAAATATGTATCTTTCCTGCTATGGTGAAAGTTTCATATGAACAATGTATTATGCATTTAATCCAAAATAAAATGATAAATTATGCTAAGTTCAGCCAGTGGAAAAGTTTGGCTGTCACAGAATACTGTGTCTAGCAGTGTCTAGGCAACCGTGTCTAGGCAACTTTTCATGAATTGAGTATCAAGCAATTTTTTCCACAAGTTGAATGCCAAATGGATGAGCTATGATGGTGAAGTGGGTAGAGCTCACTTAATAATAATAATCAAAGCTAAATAGTGAAAAATGCCATTAAAGCAGTTAATATCTGGGCAGTCCCTGTTATTTGATATACAGCAGGAATAGTTGACTGGGCGCAGATGGAACTTGATAACTTGGATCAGAAGAGAAGAAAACTAATGACAATACACCATGCTTTGCATCCTAAAAGTGATATTGATCAGTTATATTTGCTAAGACCTGAAGAGGGTAGAAGACTTTGCAGGTGAGACAAACAGTGGAGGAAGAAATGAATGACTGAATGACTATAGTAAGAAAAGCCAAGAACTCTTGCTGAAAGAAGTCAGTCAAGGAAAGCTCTTGAAAACAACAAAAGTGAGGAGTGAATATAGAAAAGAAATAATTGAAAACCAATTTATTAACTGGAAGAACAAGCCAATGCATGGTCAATAGTTGAAGGCTATAGAAAGGAAAGCTGATAAAAAAGGCTGCATGGAATTGGTTAAGATCAGGAGTATTAAAGAAAGAAACTAAAGGCTTTAGTTTAGCAGCTCAAGAACAAGAGTTGTCAATCAATTGCATCAAGGCAAAAATTCAACATGTAACAAACAATAGCAAATGTTGCTTTTGTAGTAAAAAGGATGAAACAATTGACAATTTGATCAGCAGCTGCAAGAAACTTTCACAAACTGACTATAAGCAGCAGCATGATTTAGTTGCTAACTTTGCTAAGGTTTGGATTTGAATGTAATAAAAATTACTGGGACTATCACATTAGGAAGGCTTAATTGGAAAATGAACAACAACAAATTCTTATAGGACTTTAAGATTCAAACAGACACCTTGTTTATATAACATGATATAACAGTTATTGAAAAGAAGAAAGTCTGCTTCAATGATGTTGGTATTCTGGGTGGCTATAGGATTTAGAAAAAATGGGAAAAAAATACAGATTATCGGTACCTGAAGCCTGAAGTTGAGTGCTTATGGAAAAAGAAATTATTTGTTATACCAATCGTGACTGGAGCCATTGGAGCAATACCTAAAGGACTTCTTCAATATCTGGAAATATTGAATTTATTAAACCTGGACATCTTAATTTTACAAACAATGATCCTGTTTGGAATTGCCTATATTCTTAGACATTACCTTAATAATTCCTAAGTCCTTGGTTAGGCCTTTAATTATTTCCCCAGTTTTAGACTGTTCTAAGTTACAGCTAGACAATCAGTTTAACAAAGTTTGCTACAGACTGAGGCAAAACAAGTTGACTTAGATGATCTGTTTGTTTGTAAAATTTATAGGCCTCCAATCTTACCTCCAGGTAATTCTGGGTGGTTTATAGCTGGTCTTTACTTCACTCCCACCACCAGTTAATGGTACTTTGCCAACTGTTTACTGAGAAACAGGAAGCACAAAATCTTGATCTAGTGTTTTTTTCAGTGTGATGTCATTCCAGGGAGACAATCCAACAATCACCAAAGAGAAAGGGTTGTGCCTCCAGTGGTCAAAGCAACCAGTAAGAGCTGAACAGATCTCAATCCCTGCTGTTTCATCTCTTGTAGTGCCTATACTACTATAAATGTTTTTACTTGTTGATAAGTTTACTATGACTACAGTCAACTTTAATGTGCAACAGGGGCGACAAATTCTATTTTACATCCTCCATTGTCTTGGGTAACAAGGGTTGGAAAGCAAGAAAATAGAACTGGAGGAGGAGAAGCAGAGTGCTTATACTTCACTAATATTGTAACTTCTGGTTCAGGGCTTTCAGCTAAAACAATGAACATTAAACATATAAATAGATAGGCATTAGCATGACATTAAAATTTAAATTTAAAAGACAGGATGGAGCAAAATTATGGGAAGGATCTTAGACTTCATTCTGAGAGAAGAAATGCTGAAAGAAAAAAACATGGTAGTAGTAGATGCCACCTGGGGCCAAAGGAAAGAAACATGTTCAGTGGTGGGATTCAGATATGTGAACAACTGGTTCTCTGTATGAATGCCGCTTCTGGAAGTCCGTTCTGGGCCTGGGCAACAAAAAATTAGCTACCAGTTCTGCCGAAGTAGTACGAACTGGCTGACTCCCACCACTGGACATGTTACTCCTTTAGATAAACTCACAATTATAGCAATACTCAGGAGCTGGTCACCTGCAGGATTTAGCCCCAACAAGAGGAAAAATCACCCAATGATTGTTGCTATACTAAGTTCTTTTTAATTTAAGCAGGAAAAGCTACTTTTAATCCTAAATGATGAAAGTTATCAAATTCTGGGCTGGAACTAGATAAGGCCAGTATCATGTAAGCAAATGATACTAGGATTATCAGAATAGATGAGTGCCAGTTTAAACTGCAAGTGAGGAATGATTTGAAAATTTACAAATTCTCCAGTACATTGATATATATATATATTTCTAAAATTTGGATTGCTAGCAAAGAATTAAAGGAGAACTGGAATAGCTATTTCGAACTCTTTAGCTCTTTTCAACCAGAATACCCTTCTGAGATTCGAACCTGGGCTGTCTGCATGTTAGGCAGCTGTATTAAGCCTCTAGGCCACAGGCTCTGTCTCACTTTTGCCAGCTGTGTTAGGGAAGAAACAGGCAAAATATTTCTCTCTCCCATATTTGGGTCAACAGGGTGTAACATACAGCATGATAGATAGATAGATAGATAGATAGATAGATAGATAGATAGATAGATAGATAGATAGATAGATACATACATACATACATACATACACACACACACACATACACACATACATATACATATATGTATCCAAATTTCTTTTTCTGACAAAGAATTAAAGAAAAAGAAATTTGGATTTATAATGTTTCGCAGTTGCGACTTGAGCCTGCTTAACGCCCCTAGTTGGGGGGCTGCAAGGCAAAAGAGATTGTAAAAAGTAAAAACTGCAGTATAGCAGTTAAAAAATGTCAAGGTGTAATCAATCAGACATCTGTCTGAAAAACCTCCTTGCTTGTGTGTGTGTGTGTGTGTATATACATATACATATATATGTAATTCTAATAGTTAATAATTTTATAATTTTTATCTCAGCTCAGGGAATAAATATCCTGTTTTTGCCCCTCCTAGCTTCATCATGAGGTAGATTTAGGCAAAAAGATCATAACAGGGCTGATCTCACCAAAGAATTTTTTTTGTATTGAATAGGGATTTTGGGTCTAATTCTTTGTAGCAAATGTGTAAGTACTTAAATCTGATTATGGTCCAAGGTCTCTGGAGGATACTAGAGAAGATTACTTTAATCACTATGCTATCCTAGTCTATCAGATTCCATGTGAAACATGCATACTTATCCATCACACTATTCCTCTTTTGAATAAGCAATATTATGCAAACCACAAAAAAGTAGTAGGAAATAATAAGCCAAAGCAATTCACAAAAGAAGTATAACTAAACTTAGTTTACAATATCTCCATTCCTTGATTATAGGTTGAGAGCTTTTGCTGATGATTTGGTTGTGACATCTCAACCGA
The DNA here is from genome assembly GCF_016545835.1 of Crotalus tigris. Classification (NCBI taxonomy): domain Eukaryota; kingdom Metazoa; phylum Chordata; class Lepidosauria; order Squamata; family Viperidae; genus Crotalus; species Crotalus tigris. Next base: position 175,947 of record NW_024097126.1, read on the forward strand.
TTCAATCGGTTATGCAATTGGTGGAAATTATAACCCAGTATGGGAAAGTTTCTGGTTTTAAGGTAAATAATAATAAGACTAAAATATTACCTAAAAATATGACTATGAAGGAAAAGGAAATTTTAGCTAAATTTACAGGTTTTGAAATAGTGAAAAAGGTTAAATATTTGGATGTATATATTACAGCTTCTAATGGGAAATTGTATAAAAATAATTATGAGATACTATGGGTAAAAGTGCAAAAGGATTTAAATGATTGGAAAAAATTACAATTATCTTTGTTGGAGAGAATTTCAGCTGTTAAAATGAATGTTCTACCAAAGTTTCTTTTCTTGTTTCAAATAATATCCATTTTGAAAAAAGACACTAATTTGGACCTATTTTCATATTTGGTGGACTTGTAGAAATATAAAAGCTTTGTGGATTAAAATTTGATGGAACATTCAAAAAATTTTTAAAAGAAAGATAAAGTTTACCCCTCAATTATTTTTGTTGGGTATTATTGTAGATTTTGATGTTAAAGAAACTAATTTGATGTTGAAGTTAATAACAGCAGCAAGGTTATTGGTAGGGCAATATTGGAAGAAAGAGTCCTTGCCTACTATAGAAGAATGGACGTTTAAGGTGTCAAATTTAGCAGAAATGGCAAAAATTTCTGCCTATTTGAAGGATCATACACAAGAAAGATATATTTCGGTTTGGAGAAGATGGATAGATTATATTCAGAATAAATATGGGATTAAAAAGTTTCATCTAGCTTATGAGTAAATTTTAGATTAGTATTGATAGTATAATAACTCATTTTAGATTTGGTATTACTGTGGTTTAGTTAATATTGACTTGTTTATATTATTCTTTTTGTTTTAATTTGCTTATATTTATCTTAAATGGGAGTTAAAATATTTTATGGATTTGGTTACTTATATAGTTGGGTAATGTTAATTAGAATTTGATTATTAATTTGTAACCCTGTACTCAGCTCTGGGAAGTGGGGGGAGGGTTAGGGGTGGGTGGGTTTTGGGATATTGTATACTGTATAAAACGTTTCAATAAAAATATCTCCATTCCACACATTCCTCCGTATGCTTCTGTCTTTGCAAACCATCCATACTTCTATCATACCCAAACACTCCTTCATGCACTACCTTTTGTTCTTAAAACTTCTCAACCCTCTCTTTTAAAGGATCTCATCAACTTCATCCAATGATGGCTTTCTCAGTTTCCTTTTGACCCATTGATTCTTCTTTCATATATTTGTTGTGCATTTTGATCCTTGTTCATTCTCTCTAAATGATCAAACTATTTTAACATACTTCTTTCACACTAGTCGGTCCTTTTTGTACTCAGCCCACATTCATTCTTAATTCCATTTCCTTGTCTTGCCACACACACACTTCTTAAGTAACACATTTCCACCACATTTAATTTACTATTAAGTTAACCTAATGTAGCATTCTTTTACTTCTATATGCCAAAGTGGGAGAAAGTATGACTTTTTATGCAGCCATTTTTGTTTCTTTCAACAAATGGTCGTTCCTTGCAACAGACCACATACTATTCTCTCTCTTCCTAGCAGCTTTTGCATGTTTTAAAATTTCTCCATCTATTTTCTCACATTCAGCAAACATTATACTAAACTACATTAATTCACCAGATTGTTCTAGTTTTGCTCTGATTGATTCTTTTGAATTCTAACCATAAAAGTATTCACTGCCCCATCTACTTTGAGAGTAGAATTATGTTTGGAATAGATGAATGAATGAACAAGTTAATAGAGTTGAAGATCTTGGGCAAATCAAATATAAACCTAGGGTTACAGTCATTGTTATTAAGTTCCAAACATTCTGAACTAGCAAAATTCAGGGGTTTTCCTCTTGAAAACTGGATTATTGCCAATATCTGCACCACAGTTCAGGGTCATTAATGCTCTCAAAATTGAATGGCAAAAGTAGTTACTTTAATCTGCTGTATGAATTTAATATTCTTCATATTTCCACTTTCTGGCTATGTGTTTTTGAGTTCCTATTGTTTAATAGCATTGTCCATTCCTTTAGGAACACTTGCTTTCCAAGTCATCTTTCAGTCTGGCACTGCAGATTTAAATTACTTCTGTGATTTATTCTTTTAAAGGACTCCACTTAAGCTTGTGAAATGATTTTCAAAAATGAAGTGCCACGCTTCCCTTGTTTCTGGGGCAGACAGACGATTTTTGTAATTGGTTCTGTTTCTAAATTGCTGACCTCATAGACTCAATATGAAAGTGAACTTAGAGGCAAGTGGGTGTATAACAGTCCCACAGAATCCACAAGTATTCTTAAATCTTTAAGTCAGCACATATACTATCTATTTGTTTTATGGGCAGTGTGAATTTGGCAGTTATTTAACAGTATGAGCCAGCGGATTTAATGATCTTCCTGTGATTTATGCATAACTTTTATTAATTGCACCAGTAGGAGTGAATGTTGACTAGAAATAAAGCCAGATGTCTTTTCCATACTGTTTTCAGCAAATAAACTCATAATTGCTCTGATATGTTCCTTTTTCTTTCTCGTTTTGTAACAGTAAATATTGTATGGAATATTAATATATTCATTCCCCAATGTCCATATAGGCTGAGATAGATTTTCTCTCAGAATGTCCTGAATAGTTGACTTGTTATTAACTAAATGTGCAAAGACCACAATGATTAATCATAATTTTATTCTAGATAATTCCATTTTTTTCAGTAGAGCTATTTATTATTATTATTATATTTTATTTTATTTGTATCAAATTTCTATAGCACTCTTGTCACCTGAGTGACTCTGGGTGGCTTACAAATAAAAGACACACAGCAATGTAAAAACGTATTTAAAAATAGAATTCAGAACAGAGTTAAAAACAGAATTCAGAACAGACTTAACGCCAAATTAAAAACAAAGTTAAGTTTAAAGGTTCAAAAGTTAAAAAGACAGAGAGAGCTCCCTCAAGCCACCAACCATCTCCAGAATTGCATATCACTCTTAGACCTCCATGTCAGTTGGCAGAACCAGGTTTTAACACTCTTTAGGAAGACCAGAAAAAAGGGGAGTCACCTCTCCTCTGTGGGGTAAGATGTTCCATAGGGGAAAGGCAGAGAAGAGCTTCTTCCTAGGTATTGCCAGTCACATTTCCTTAACCATTGGGATCTGCAACATGCCCTTCCTGCCAGGGTTGATGTCATTGACATATTCTTTTTAGAGCAATTTATTCAGTATTTCATTGCAGATCAGGGTATGCTTAAAACCAAAAATCTCTTCCCACCATCCCCTTTTATTTTTCCTACTTTACAAGACACCTCCTCACTCCATGGATCAGCTGTCCTACAGACTTGTTTTAATGGTAGATTTAGGTTGGGGGAAAAAGCTGCTGAATGGTGAGTTATGGAAGATACCCAGTAGACTAGCCTCCCTTACTTTATTAGGCAGCCACTCCTCCCCAAATTCCAATAGATATTCTTTTTTAATTGCTCAATGTTAATCTATACTTTGTTATACAGAAATATACTACAGTGTATACTGTATTGTGTATTTATAATAAACTATATAATATAATTGATTATTTTGTGATGAATTTTAACCCAAATTTCAAATAAGAAAAAAGCTATTGCTACAGCAAATGCATTACCAAAAGATTATCCTAAAACAATAAACAACATACCTAAGTCAAAGTTTTATGCAGTTATGTGGCTTAGTAAAAGCATTTGGCAACCAAGAAAGTGAATGAAGAATTAACATTCTTAAAAAATAATGAATATAAAAGTTATTTCTGTGACCCGCAAATCTGGAAATGCCGCACATGTTTGGATATCATATAAAGGCCACTGTTAAGAAAATATAGGAAAGAGTTTTAACCTGTCTATAGTCACAAGGGCAAAGTCTCTGAGGATAAGGAATCTTATTAAATCAACCCCCTGCGGTATTAGTGTGGAAGGAAGCACATTAAATGGTTCTAGAAAAAGCCCATCTACGTTTACACATGGTTAGAATGCATAAATATCTCTCAACAGACGTTTCACTGCAGTGTAACATTTGGTGATAAAATTCAAGAACACTGGTGACATCATCCTGATGAACAATGGATTTAATTGGTTGTTTTACCACTGAGTGAACCCTATAGGAATTAATTGGCCTGTATATTCAGGTGGAAGGCTGACTATATAATTCCCCCATACAAATTTGATACCAACAAGATTGGTAGCTGTCTATCAACAGCAGAGATAACAGACCTGTAAGATCAAACATCAGTCTGACGCTATGTAATATAATAAACTTAATATAAGTTATTGAACAAAATCAGAACAGAACATATAACTATGTATAGCATAATAGGGAAGCAATGGGAAATTGTAAAGCAATTACCAAGAGTGCATTGTAAGCCTACTTCTTTGTAGTATGAAGTAGTTACTAAATGAACATCTAGAAACAAAAATTGCGGAAAGCTAACACAGCACTTCAGCAGCAATAAAACAAGTAACAGAAATTTAATTACCAGTCATCCTGGGCTATAAAGGCTGTTTCACATTTTACATTGTTTGCTATGGATGGTGTCAATACATGCAATACAACAATCAAGTAGCATGGCAAATTACAGGAGATGTGAAATATATATTATAAAAAGTAATAAAAGGCAAGTCATGACATACCAGAATAATATATCCTGTCTTATGTTTGGAAGCACAAAGTAGCACACATAGTGCTTCTTCCTTCCACTATAGCTGATCCTGGTTTCCTAACAAGTATATTCATATGACATATATATTTAAACATACCTATTATCTGTGCTTACATTTGTATTTATCATATACGAAGATTATGTCTTAAGAGAAATGTATTTACTTTTCATATTCATCAGTTTGCTTTGTTTTTCAATAATACTGTGGGAACCTAAAAAGCTTAGATTTAAAACCCAATCTTCTGCAGATTCATTCAGAAGTAAATTGCCAAACTTGGGCTATAGAAATCCGGGCAACCATTAGATGATACACAGAGATACAGTCAATCCTAACCTGGGTTGCCACCCCCCCAAACCCCCATATCTAAATTTTTACAGACTAGAAACGACAACCATATATTCTGTTTGGTGAGGATTACTTCCTGGTCAGTGTATAGAAATTACAGTCTTATTCTGGTACAAACTTATGAAATATCAACATTATTAATATATATAGAATTTGTATAGCACTCAGAGCATTTCACACACATTGTTTCTGAATTCTTAAAGCAATCTTATAAGGAAATTACCATTGAAGCTTGTGAAGAAGCTGTAACTGGGAGCTTCCCTAAAGAATACATGTTAGGGGTGGGATTCAAAATAGGGTATCCTGAGTCAGTCATTAAATATGTGGGCCGGATACTTCCACACCTGACCCATGGCTTAAAGACCCATGCCAGAATTAATCTTGGAGAAGAAGAGAAGACTTACATTAGTTTCAGTGAGTGGCTTTTTCAAAGTCTAATTCCCATGCAAGGGAGTGAATGGAGTGGGAAGAGGAAGGTGTCACTTCTGGAAAAAGTGGTTGCCTTCTCTAGAAACTGGATATTTTCTTACACTACTTGCAATACATCAGACAAATGTTGGAATAGGAAGTGATGGATCACAGCTTTGGGAAGAAGAGTTAACATATCCCCAATTTCCTTTACATTGCAATTTGCTTTAGAAGACATCTGATTGCTTTGCATGAGTGTCTTCATTTATGTATTGAGGTTAGGTGTGTAATTATCCATGTTGGTGAGTCTTTGTGGCAGACCATATGATGAATAGATGTCAGAATGGGTGTCTGCATATATCATACATGGGAAAGTATTAGCATAGGTATGTGTGAATGTATGTGAATGAGAAAGAGAATGGCATGATCCTCCCCCATACTCTTAATCTTTGATTTCAAAAGATCTCAATGTCAATGCTGCTAACATCGGATATTTTTGCTTTGACAACAGATGGAAATGCAGCCATTTTCCTCTATTGCTTTTAGAGTTAGTTGATGCTGGGAGGAAGAATGTGGATGAGAGTCCAGCTAGTGCTAACAATAATAACTCAGCCGTGGGAACCCAAGGTCCTTGGGCCCAGAGTGAATAGAGTTTTGGAGAGCTGGGGAGAAAGCCTGTGCTTCAAGCTAATTGGGGAATGTGATTTATGATTGTTTATTGGAGGAGGGAATTGTGCTTTGTTACTTTGTACCTAGGGGAGGGGAATTTAGTTTTTGGTTTCAACTATATAGTGCCGATACTTTGTTTCTCGAATAAAAGATCCTTTCAGGTAAACAATGCCTCTAAGCTCTTTGAAGAGTTTCATCTGTTGGAACCATGACACTCAACAGACCTTAAAAGCTACTTTAAAAAAGAGTGTGGTTTCTTATTATTTCTGTTTGTGCTATTCCATGTGGTATATATGCACCTAGCTAAAGAGGGGAAATAGTATTAAAACAATAGGGACAAAAACAAAGCATACTGTGGTACCTTAACTACTGGTAATAAATATAATGCATGAGACAGCCCAGAGTCTTAGGAAAGAAAGAACAAAAAAACTTTAAACACCATCTTGAAAAGTGTGTGATCTGTTTAGTGTGCCTTGTAAATTTAAACCATGTGGTTCCACCCAAAATTACAGTGTTGAAAATAAAACCATAAGTCATGAAGCCATGCAGAGGGAAATGCATGACTTCTGTTTTCAGAGAGCATGTGTGCAGGAAGATTGAGAAGGTTCTTTTTAGAAGTTATAAACAAAAGGCAGCTTTTCCACTTAAATTGTGCTAGAAGTTCTGGAATCCACATGACATCAAAGCAGCAACACTAATGAATTTCTTAGCATTCTTTGACTCTAGGAACATATTCCATCTGAGTAAACAATGATATAATAGGCTGCTGTTGCAAGGAATCAAAGTGATTAAAAAATCAGAATGCCTTTTTAAAAAAACAAATTGGGAAAATTCTTCAACATTATCTGTCCTGTTATGTTGTTTGAAGTTGTAATGAAAAGGTCATTTTTAATGTTAAATCCTCAAACATAGAGGTAATAATCATAATTTCATCTGAATTAAATTGAATTAAACTCTGAAGTTCATTTCATATTCCAAATAGTGAACCTGAAGTGAGTGAAGGAGCAAGGATGATCCACTTCAAGTCTATGTTTTGTATTTTCCATGAATCATTAGAATCTGCTGACCAGATGGCAATAAGCCCAGAAGTGTGAATCATCTTAAGATGCACAGATGAGGGCAGCCCAGTGGTAGGATTCAGCCAGTTCACACCACTTCTGCAGAACCTGTAGCTAATTTTTTGTTGCCCAGGCCCAGAATGGACTTCCAGAAGCGATATCCACACAGAGAACCGTTTGTTTACATATTTGAATCCCACCAGCCTCTTCTGCAGCAAGAAAGTTTTGGATAATTCTGCACAGAGAATACTTGAAAGCTCAAATCATGTGGGGTATAATAATTATGCCTTCTCCAGTATAGACACCTAGGTAGGTGGCTCATTTGGAACAGTGAATCCTCAAAGAGGTAGTAGATAATATCCTCAGTGGAGCAGAAATTCAGGCTCTTTAACAGTCTTCCACTTCACAATATCATATCTCTCACAATATGCTATTTGGGAATGGGTAATGGGTTGTGCACCCTTTGAAAATGACTCAAGAAGTTTGGACATCCCACAAGCATTATTCATTAAAGCTCTTTTTTTCAGGCTTCTTTCTGTGTACATCCAAAAAGATGAAGTTGCTTTAAAGAGTCCATATATTAAAGGTGGGGTTTTGTTATTGTTGTTGTTTGAACATCTTCAGCTGTCGGTGACTCAAACGGCTTACACTGTACAGCAGTTATTTTGGTATTTGTGGAGTCCATGGAAAGGAGTAAGGATTGTGAGTTTTCAATTAAAATTATATCTAGATTTTATGGATTTACATGTGCTATGTTTTCTGTATAACTTACAAATAGTGTCAGGAAAACATTATGTTTATACAAACTATTTGTTCTTCCTGGGAATTTTTTAAGGCAAAGATATCATCTGATTATCCAACATCTTCCAAACTATGACTGTTTAAGAAAATCAGAGTATTATTACATTTAAGGATTCTAATTATGACTTCAAAGATACCTTAATTCTAAACAAAGCTTCTGATTTTATTTCCATAAAATTGAAATATTGCTATCAAAGTCCACATTTTATACGACCAATTGTACACTAACATCTCAATATATTTTCCTCTTTGGAATTGGGATATTGCATCCATTAATTGGTGTAGTAGTCAGAAAAGCATTTATTAGTTATCAAATCACTTTTCTGAGACCTCAGGTGGAAAATTGAGACCTGGAAAGGAAAAATACAGTTGAAAAGGACTTTATCACAGGAGAATATATTTTATTTTTGTTGCACAAAAATCTTTGCTTCAATATAATGCATTACATAAGGCAGGATCAATATATTTCACTTTGGTTCCTAAGTACTTTGAAATAAATTAGATTGTAGGAGAAAAAACAAAGGACAAATTAACATAACTTTCAACATTGCTTAAATTTTCATGAACCTGGACCTTGCAATGTTGTGATGAGCTCCCTGGAGTCTGTGCTAATATGTGTCAATAATTAAAGGTTACATTTTCATTTTATGTTTGCTACCTCTCTATATAAGTTCATGTGTGTATGTGTCTCTGTGTATTTATTTTCTTAATTATTAATGAAAACTTTTAAATGGTCCTATTAATTTGTTTTTTCCCCTCCATTCCTTGGTGCTAATTTTCTAATGCTTGAATATTTAAAAGTAACATTTTCAAGTATTTTTGCTCTCTCCTATTCCCCTCCCAACTTTTAATTAGTGTAGATTATTCAGAAGGAATGGCAATTTAAACCCTGAAGCATACAGCTCTTGGGGATATTTCCAGTATCATTCTCTGAAGTATCTTAAGGATTAAAAAATATCTTATAATTCAGTATATGAAATAATTTTGCAGTTTACTTTGCTAGGAGGCAGTCTGGTTCCTTTGGCTCCCAGTAGAACCCAAAGCAGGATAAAAACCAGCAGGGGGTAAAAAAAAAAATCAGCTCACTTTTCAAAATACGCAAGGAAGCCAGGTTCTTTTCCTTTTCTTTGGCTTTACGGTGAAAACTGTCAGAAACTATTTCCTCTTAGCGGCATTTCTTGGAATAATCGTGCATCACAGCTATATCATATAGTGAAATGGTCAGTGCAGGAAGTGTAAAAATCAAGAAGCAGCTTCTGAACAATTCCCCATCCTATGATGTGTGGAACATTTATTGTTTAAAAAAAATCCAGAACCTTTGGGCACAGATACATAAACCTCCCCTTACTACCATCCTAGTAAATAAATCAGTGGCTTTTCCCCAAAGTTCAGGCCCTTATTTGTATCATCTTCCCTCCAATTATGTGAGTTTTTAGGATGTTTTCTTAGGATAAAAACAGATGGGGATGAGAGAATGCTAATCCAAAGAACTCACTGTAATAAATATAATAATAAATATAAAGTAAGTAGATTAATAATTCCCAATGGTTTTCTTGCAAACTTTTAAGTGTTGGGAGAGTTGATTATTTATGAAAGGGGTATGGATATTTGTCTGTAATAATAGAATCCTTATTCCTTAAGTGAGAATTGCGTCAAAGTCAAAGTCTATTGCTTATTTGAATGTAATATTATTCCGAGAAGTGAGGTATAAAAATGGAAAACATGCTATATTAGAGAATTTGGGGTGGGGGGTTTTCATTTGAACTGAAATGCAGTTAAGAATTTAGTATCAAAAATAAAATTAATACAGCTTTCTGACCTATTGGATAGCTAATATGTAGTGATTTACTCCTGTGTGTGTGTGTGTGTGTGTGTGTGTGTGTGTAATATCTGACCAGCACTTTTCCAGATCAGTGCATCTGCTGTTTTTCCCTGTCCTACTTAAACCATAAGGACCAACACCTATTTTACTTTTTTGCTGCCAGAAGTTATTTTATGGCTTTCTCTTCTTTTTAATAAATATCTATATGTTTAATGTTTTTGTCACAATATGCCTGTATAAGTACATGATGGATAAGTTTTTTTTGTTATCAGTGACTTTTGACCTTTTGCTGATAATATATATAATTAAATTATTATGTCATTATTCATCTCTGCTCCATACATGCTTCTGCTGTTTTGACCTGAAATTAAGGTTTGTTACCAAGTAATAATGCATTCAACGTAGCATGAAAGATGGGGTTGGAACTGAGAAATTTATTATTCATTAATTCATTAGCTCTGCAGGCACTTTGGACTTTGGACTTCAAAGGCTGAAAGTACAAGCTGGTTTGAGACACATCTAAAAACTTCACTTGTCTTAGAAACACCAGAAGCCCATGAATACAGAGGTCCCCAACCTTTTGGACACCAGGGACCGGTTAGGTGAAGAGAGGTTTTTCTGCGGACTGGAGGGGGTATGGTTTTGTGTGCTGCCTGCATCCCACAGATGGGGTTTTGCTTGTTTGTGTGAACCAGTTGCTGGCATGCCGCGGCCCAGTACTGGTCTCCAGACCAGAGGTTGGGGACCCCTGCGTTAATACTTGCTAGTATTGTATGATATAGCAAATAGGTATGAATCAACAATCTGGAAACTGCATTCTGCATTCTGCACAGCTTGAAGTTTCCAGAATTTTATTTTGCAGATACATATCCCTCCAAGATGTGTTACTTTTTATTATTTCTCCCTTTCTTAGACTGTTAGCCAACCTTTCCATTTCTGGTGTTTCAATATACATTACCAATGTACATTCAATGTACAACCTAAGAGGTGTTTACCAGTTTTTGCATCCTGAGGTGAGAATCCATAGTCAGGTCCACATTTAAAGCTACAGCTCCACAAAAAAAGAAGCTACCCTGCAGGCAAAGCAGTTGGTTCTCTTCCAAACCCAGCTTTAAGCTCAGTTGAGAGATAGATGATCTTTTCGTGAAAAAAAAAAAAAGTTAAATTCTTCCCCTACTTTATTCTCTTCCCAATTTCCATTCTTTTAAGCTGGGAGAATAATATTCAAAGAGAAGAAAGGGTGGGTGGAGGTAAAGGATTAATGATGGGCTTTGCCTGCTTCTGATAAGAGAAAACAAAATAGGACAGCAGACATGAAACGTCCATTTTGTAGAAAATGGAAGAGAGATAGTAGAGGGGAGGGGGGAAAGGAAAGAGATACTGGAGGGGGAAACAGGAGAAGAATAAAGCAACCAAGGGGGCAGAAGGAACTGAAGGGGAAATCTTTCATCAGCGGGCCACAGGAGTTTGGAATGCTATATTTCCCTCTCCTTTTCCCTCAGAACAGTGTTGCTGAGAAAAGCCAAAATATCATCCCCAGGGACTGCTCTCAGTTTGGTCATATGCTGTCTGGGACACTTAAAGGAGGTCGAAATAAACAATATCTCTGATGCCTACACAGATTCTGAATCACTCAAGCAGATGTTCCAGTTTAAATACTGTGTCTCATTTGGACCACCAACATATGTAGTAATTTATTAACAGGCTTTGTTGACTCTCTGGACATTTTCTGATTTATTTCTTAGATTTTTTTTTTTTAATCTCACCTTTATTTCCCCACTACCACCACCACCAATTCTCTATATTAGCTGGGCTTTCTGAAACATTTATCAGTTCAAACTGACACTGGTAATCTTCTGAGCCCTGAGTAGAGAACCACTCAGTTATTTTAGTAAATAGACTTAGATTCATATTGTATACCCAATAATTCACCTTTCAATCAGGCCACTTAGTTTTTCCTTGGATCAAAATGGTGACCTCACATCTTCAGAGCATGTTCCCATCTTGCTCCTACTCTTCAGAATTGACCCCTTTTTAAAGGTTCAAAAAGGTCCTTAATATGTTGCTTTTTAATTTCAAATTATAACAGTGTTCATAATGTTTGTTGTGTTGATTTTACATACACACACAATATTGTAATGTTACTGTTTTTATACTTTACTTAGGTATAAATACATACCAAATAATATCATTAGTTCCTAAACTTAATAAATAACTTTAAAATAGAATCTCATGATAGTTTCTGGACCATAACATGTCATGGTCATATTCACTGATATAAAACCATCTCAATTTATAGCGAAAGAAAAAAGGAAGGAAGGAAGGAAGGAAAAGAAAGAGAAAGAAAGAAAGAAAGAAAGAAAGAAAGAAAGAAAGAAAGAAAGAAAGAAAGAAAGAAAGAAAAGAAAGCCATTGGTTTTATTCAAGATGGTGATGAGCTGCATATAGACAGGAGGTTGAATAACAGGCCCTGTGATTCAGCTGTAACAGTCTGGAGCTGAATACGCTTAAAAGTATAGAGATGAGAGTGGATTTTAGAATGAGCCCTTCTATTTTACCACCTCTTACCATATTCAACAACAGAGTATCAGCAGTAAAGTCCTTCAAATTTTTGGATTCTATACTCTCCCAGGACTTGAAATAGACACTTAATATTAGAACCATCATTAAAAAGGCATAACAAAGAATGTTCTTCCTGCGTCAGCTCAGGAAGTTCAGACTGCCCCAAGAGCTGTTGATGCAGTTTTACAGAGGAATTATTGAATCTGTTATTTGTACTTCTATAACTGTCTGGTTTGGTACAGCAAGCAAAGGGAACAGGTACAGATTCCAACAGATAGTTAAGACTGCAGGAAGAACAATTGCAACCAGTCTGCCTGCCATAGACGACCTGTATATTGTGCAGGTCAAAGGGAGGGCTGAGAAGATATCTGCAGACTCTTCACATCCTGGACATAAACTCACTTTGGGATGCCCCTAAAAAAAGGGCATTGCAAGCCAACAACTAGACACAGAGGTAGTTTTTTCTCCTCGGGTCATCACACTGCCAAACACCTAATTCCCACAGTACTGTCTTATGTCTAAGGATATTTACCCATGTAGTAGGGCTGTAGTATTATTATTATTTATCCTTCTTATTATCTTTCTTACATTTCCCCTCTTATTGTTATTATTATTGTGATTATTATTATTATTCTGTTACTTTGCATGTACACTGAGACTACTGCACCGGTCACAAATTCCCTGTGTATATAATCACACTTATTCAAATAAAATATTCAATGCAATTCAATAAATATAAAGTTGTCAGTTTAATATGCAAGATACAGAAAAAGCATGTCTGTTTTGAAAATATGACATGTCCTGTTATTGTTCTTTTATTATTAGTCAGGAAATACAATTTTCCCCCTGTCAATTGTTTACTTGTAATGCATTCTAGAACAAAACTTGAGGGCTTTAAAAAGAAGATACATTATCCTTTCATTGACATAAGACTATTAGGAAGATGTTTCCAATAATTAAATTGGATAATGACTAATTTAAGGTAATAAATGCTGGTCTTTTATGGCTGAATTCAAGTTGTTATTCAGAAACTGCCAAAATGGGGGTAGAAGCTTCTTGGTCTATGAACAGGCCAAATAAGGAATAAAGTAGTTGAATATTACAACTTGAATATTAATTTGAGTAGCAACTTGAATATTAACCAGAGTTACAGCAATATCAACAATATTGTAGGGAAAACATACTGAGTGTTCAAAGCTAATTCTTTTTCATTTCTCCTGCTCCTATTTGCTGTCCCTAAGTTGTCATTCTTACAAACTTTTATTACATGTTGGTAGAAGAGACAGAATATTTCTCGAAGTTATATTTAATTTTTTTATTTTTAACAAGTTATCATACAGAAATGTCTCAGTCTACTAAGCAAAATTTTAGCTTAAAGCTTTAGCATAAATCTCTTTACTATAATCTTAAAGCAATAAGCCTTAAAGGAATTTTAAAAAACTGCAGTGCTTTTATAGCTGAATCAAAATTTCCTATTCAGAGAAGTGAGTGTGTGACATCTTTGTGATTTTGTTAAGAAGCTGCAAATAGGGCAAAATAAGGATAAAATTAACTAGCAGTGGCAATCCTGCTCCTGCTGTTGAAGTGATATTACCTTTACTCACAAAATACCACTGCAGAAAGAATTATCAACTTTGAATTTGAATCCCTCACCACAATCATTGAGATGTGTGATTAGGTCCAAAACTCTATCAAAATGAGAGTAGTGCTTTCTGCTCTCAGTTTATCATTTTGATACCAAAAAAAACCATTGCTCAATGCTCACAGAATGGCAGCAACAGCTGCAAAACAGATAAATGAGCAGAGAAGATTTCAGCAAATGCTAGTTTTATTTCTAACAATTTGGCAGTTGACTCTTGGCTTTTTAGGGTCCTGGCTTGGAATGTGGTTGCAAAGCACCTGCTGAATATTCACAGGATGTAATCTGGGGTGGTCATTCACATAGTTAGGAATACAAGAGACATTTTTACACGAAGTGCAAGTTATTATTTTTATTCAATAAATTTATATAATGCTTCCTCTTTAGTCACATCATAAAACAGTTTACAAGTTTAAAAAATGACTGGAGTTCAGTAATAAAATTAAGTGCAAAGATTTGCTAAGAGCAGCCATAGCTTGACACTGGAACCATTATTCAGACTGATACACACTCAGTAGTGGGCTGGGCTGAGCTCCCCTTTCTTTGGAGGTGTTCAAGCAGAGGATGGACAGCAGTCTGTTAGGTTGCTATTTGACATTGAACTAGGAGACAAAATCTGTTAAGATTTGTATGTCTGTGGAGATTCTGAGTCATCCAGGTCATAGTTGTCTCAAAAGTGCTTTTTCAAAAGGCAACTGGACTGTTTTTTCATTGAGGAAGAAGAAGAAATTTAGTTTCTCGTCCAAGAAATTCTATCAGTTGTGATGGGGGGAGGGAGGGAGGATGGGTTCTGACCAGATGATGGGAAAACTTCAAGTTCCAGAACTCTCAACAACAGCCATGAAGACAAGGGAGCTCTGGAACTTGGAAGTTACAAGATTGGGAATCACTGATGTAGAAGAGGAACTGCAGCTCATGTGTAGTTTTTTAAAAGAGTATACATTTTACTGTACTGCAGAAATTCCATTTATTGATCTTTGTATGAAATAACATTGAGGTTTGGAAGGAACAAAACAATACGTCTTTGCGTACTTTGAAAATGTTTCAGAAATGCTTCAAAATGTGTGCAACACATTTTTTTAATGAATTGACTCAATTGATTTGAATTGATTAAACTGTTGTGTCTTTTTTTGAGGCTTGCACAAAAGTAGGAAATAATCCTTATGTATCTTTGTGTTGGTATTTATAACTTAGCTACTTCACTTTACATTTTTCCTTTGCATTTAAAAACAGTTTACCTGTGAAATCAAACAATAAATGGGCAACACCGCCATGTTCTAATTTAGGTATTTGGAATTGATTGTTGCAAAAATCATTCCTTTGATCCAGCAGCACAGTTTTTGTCTGTAGTTCTTGTGGCTGTATCATGAAATGTCACTTTCTTAATTAATTGTTATACTGCTGCAGACTTGCAGTTTTAAAATGTTTTATTAAAAAAGGAACAGAAAGCAACCTTTAGATCATCAAAATGTATTCTTGTATTGCCAATTCAAATTGCACATAGTGTTAATTTTCCAATGTGCCATTGTTTCGGTGATATAGTAGTAAAGCTATGAATTTTTCAGAGGTATGATTCCAAAATACTGAAAAGCAACCTGTCATACATTTATTTATTATTTAACATATTTAAGAAGCGCACAGAACCATGATTTTATGCCTTTATGGAAGGCCAAGAGAGTGGGGGGCATCTCACCTCCAGGGGCAGCGTTTCCACATGGCAGGAGCAACAGCAGAGAAGGCTCTCTTCCTGGACCCGGCCAATCAGAATTATTTTGCTAATAGGATCCGCAACATACCTTCCCTGTCTGACCAGGTAGGGCGAACGGATGTAAAGGGATGAAGAGGGTTCCATAGGTAACCAGGCCCCATATGCCATGTAAGACTTTTAAAGGTCATAACCAACATTTTGAATTGGACTTGGAAGCAGACCAATACCCAATGCAACTTGTGCAGCAGAGGTAGTACATCCTTTGAGTGCCTAAGGGTGGCCACATGGCTGCTTTTTGTACCAGCTGAAGATTTATTCCTGACATTCTTACAAAGCTATAAACACATGCCTTCTTTGTATCTTCTTAAATTTCACTTCTGTGCCTGGGATGACAGATATCATAGCTTACTGCTTAATAAGTAGCAATGTTATTTATAGTTCTTATCCCATATCATTCAAAGATGCCCCGGTATGCTTTGCTCCAAACATCTCAATATGGAATATAGCAAATTAATGCATTTTTTTACATTTCCAATGTGCCCAGTATCTTTACCTTTCTACTGACTTCTGAAAAGTTAGTAAATCAGAAATGTGTATAACAGCAGAAAGAATTATTTTGACTCCCAGCTAGAAAATTGTTTGCAATACTTGGCCCTGCCAAGATCTAAAACTACACTTATCTCTTTTTGCCTTCAGAAAACTGCCTGGAACAGAAGCAGAAACCACCCCGTCGAAGATGTCAGCAGCCCAAAGTGCTGAATAGCCCTGAGGATAACATATATTATAACCAGTTAAATGTAAGTTCAAAGTGGCCATACAGCTGTTTTACTGTCTTTGTTTCCCATTAATAATTCTGGTATTAATACCTGTTCTAAGCCTACCAGCCCCACCCCACCCCAGTGCCCTCTCCCCACTCCCACCCCAGAGTTCTTCAGCTCTCGTCTTGAACATGTGCTTATGCTCTTTATCTGTTGCTTTCATGTCAGGATGTCTGCCTTCACGGTGAATAATTGATGTGGTTTATCAAAGACGAGCAAGATGCATGCTTCATCAGGCTCGCTTGAGCCCTTTGATCAAAAAAATTATGCTGTGACTTCTGATATTATCAGCATCTGCTTGCATTCAACACAAAATCACTTTGAATTAAAAATTAACGACTTGCTGCTCTGCTTTGACTGTGTGTTCTTGGCCCTCTCCACAGGGAACTCTAGGATATCAAGGGAGCAAAAGGAAGCCAAGAAAACTTGGGTAAATATCCATCTTCTTAGTTCTAAGCAACAGTAAACAGAAGAAATCCTTTGTGAGATTATAGGAAAGGCGCAAACTTTCTAGAGCAATTTCTGAAAATCAACAGCAAGCTTCTTTCTCTTTGTAGCAGCTGTGGGCATTTTGCTACTGATGCAAAAGGAAAGTGTGCGTTTAATGTGAGCTGTATACACACGGGGGAAACGGTCTTTCCTGAGGAAAAATATGCTTCTCAGCAAAATGCAGGCAGTTCGTTTCACAATGAATTCGCTAAAAGTAGCCAGTGATGGCTCTTGTCAAAGTAAAGAGCTACAAACTGTGAACCCAGACATGACAGGAGGGACAGCAATTCAAAAATCCTCCTGATCCACAGCATAAACTAGCTGGAGGGGAAAAGATAAGAAGGAAGGTCACATGTTTCCACAAAGATCAGTTCTTGGCTATTCTTTCTTGGCTCTTGTGAAAGGGCTGCTTTTTTTTAATGTGGCATTCATTTTATTATTATGGTGACAAGCATTATGCCGCTAAGTATGTTGAGCTACATCTCTGAACACGCTGGCTGGAAATACTGAACAGTGTAGCCCAGAAGACCTGAAGGCTTGGGAAAGACCACATTATAAAGAGATATTTTTTTTCTTGGTAGGGAAAAATCATGATGCAATGGCCTCTGCATTATTTATGGCAGTACCAGAATCAAAGTCGGCAATAAAGCATGCTAAACACATGAATATAGTTTAGCTTGAGCCCCAAACAGCCATATCAGAGATAGACTGTGCTTTAAGTTTATCCTGTGATTTCCCTTTGTAGGAATCTATTGCAGGCGTATATGGGTTTAAAAGCTTTTAATAAAAATGGCTTCATTTTACTCCTACAGGGTTTAGAAAACATAAATCTTATTTTACACATCCATACTATCATTAGTGTCATATAAGAACAGTTGGTGATACAAGTACATGAGTATTAAACAAATGGAGGTAGAAGCCACCTTCATGCAGCAAAGCTAATTATCCACTTTTCTTCCTTGATATAATTACTTTTATTCCAAATGCCAGACCAACCAAGAAAATCTCCTAAACTGTCAGAAAAACTTATGTGAAACGTATAATACATCTTGTCAGCATGAATGGAGGCCACTTATAGTTCTCTAGAACTTGTCCATCAAACTTAAACTATCCAAACAAACAAATGTTAAATTATGTATGTTATCCATGTATGTACATTAGGCCTTACATTACTGTTTGGAAGTTTGTCATGGATGTCAGAGGAACAACTTTAGTTTTAGAATAAAGTCTTATTATGCTTGAAGATGTTACTGAAAATACATCATGAACAGATTCTTGATGGATGATAGAACACCTAACTGGATATAAGAAAAGATCTGGTGGCTGAGATCATAAAGCCAACCAGCTGCTTTTAAGAAGTCCATAAACTGAACTTGGGAGCAGTAGCTCTCTTCCACATGTGTTTCCCAGCAACTGTTGTTAAAGAGGCATCCTCCTTCAGGAGATAATAGAAGCCATTGATAACTTTATCTTTCATGAAATAAGAAGTATCTGAGCTGCTCTTGTGATTTATGCTTCTTATGCTCTTTACCAATATAATAATCAGAGATTAGGTATCTATATCTATAGTATATATCAGAGTAGAGATCAAAATGGGTTTTCCCAGGATTCTCCCACCTAAGTAAATGGTACGGTGAAGATTCATGTCTAGCTGAGAGTACAAATCACCTAATTAAAATCTGAAATTACTATAAATCAAAGCCAGAGCCTTCTATTGTGCTGAGTAAGCATCCAGAAGAAAGCAGATTTGCTGCTGTGATAAATGCTATGAGCTCAGGTCCTCTAGAAAAGCTAAATTCTTCACCAGCCTCTGTTAGATATTCACCTCAAAAGTAACATTTGCTCCTCCACTCAGACCAAGGCATTTCTTGTACCAATTAAACAAAAATAGCTAGAAATCTGATGTGCTGTTTGTAATGCTTTATTTTGTTTTAATTTTCCTTAGTCAAATAAAAGTGCTGGATTGGGAAGATGAGTATTACAAGTCATTATCAGTGGTAGATTCTATCACAGAAGAAGACAACACATTTCAACCCCTTCCTCCCTTTCAAAGCTGAACTTTGGCTCCCTAACTCATCAGTGTGAGGTTGGTAAGGAACCCAAGATGTGTTCTCATTTCTAGCTGATGTATGGATGTGTACATTGGTTGTATAATGTGCACATATGTATATGTTAGGAGCATATCTGCCAAATAGTGGTATATGCTATGCTACTCAATCAGTCTACTGCAGTGGTTCTCAGCCTGTGGTCCACAAAGTCTTGAAGAAATATTATGATTTAAACCTTGCATTAAGTTGGTGGTCCATGGCCAGGATCCGTGGCTACAAAAGGAATTTAAAGGGGGGTCTGTAGTAAAGAAAAGGTTGTGAACCATTAGTCTACTACATTCCAAAGAGGGAAATCAATATCACAAATTATCCAACCCCAAACATGGTACCTGGGAAAGTTTGACTTAATTTGTAATGCGAGGAAGATCCGTCCACCAAAGGGGGAGACTGTTAACATCCATTTAAAATCCAACATAAGGGCAGTGTTTGTGTGTGTGTGTGTGTGTCTATATATATTTGTCGTGTTTACATTATCTTGCAAAAGAGAATTCAATTCATTTCTTATTTTTCCCAGAAGAGAAGGAAAAGCATATCAAAAGCCTATGTAGCAGAAGACTTAATAACATACGATGAAAGCACTTAAATTAGCACCTTGTAGTTGTAGTTTTGAACTGAAGCAGAAAATTTTAAAACCAAAGCAAGAGAAACTACTTCATCTGACCACAGAAAATCAAATCCTGTTGGCCCTTTTTCTCATTAAAAAACAACTGGGAGCATTAGGCCAAGGACTTATCTAGTCCAGCATTTTGCTTGTATAATAAGCAACCAGCTATCACTTCAGAAGCTGACAGGCAGGACAGGGGAGAGGCAATACTAAATTTCCCCAACAACTAGCATTGATAAATAAGCTGCCTGTTAGCATGCAATAAACCTGTATTCATTTGAACATCTTGCTTCCTGATTTCTTGTGCCTGATACTGCCTCTGATATCAGAGGACTTGGTGATCAGTATGTCTAATCACCAGAGTTATCCTCTCCATCATGGGCTTGCCCAGCCACACAAACTCTGCAGTTCAGTTATATGCTTTGTGAACAAGCTCTTCCTTTCTTGCTGAATACTAAACATACTTACTAGAGTTAACCATCACTGAATTTAATGGGTCTTGATTCTGAGGCTCACATTGCTCGTCATGTTTTATCAATTCAACCCTATTCATGTTTTCTCAAAAATAACTCCATTGACTTATTTCCCAGTCAACATGTACTAAACCACAAAGTATACAGCTTTTGAAAAGTATTTGTGCTTCAGACTTTCTGCAGTATTTATTATTTTAGATATTCTGTGAAAAGTACCAGTAAAAACAGAAAATTAAAAAATGTACGAACAATCAACATTGTTAATGTTAATACGAAGGCACAGGAAGTAGTTATTTGGAATCTAAGTACTGTCAATACTAGCTCTTCTTCTCTATAACAACTCTGATGCATGTGCCGCCATTTCCAAATTAGGAGAAGTTGTACCTATTCTGAACCAGTGTCTGGATACAGTGATGGGTAAAGACCGATAAACTAAGATTGAAGCTGGACAAGACAAACACCTCTTAAATGGTGATTGTTGAGTACCAGAATTGGGTTCAGGAATTGCATACAAGGGTTGCATTCCATTGGAAAGAATAGATGGTGTTGAGTCCGTGGCGGGAAAATAGACACGAGAAGCAGCTGGAGTTCTCAGTTTCTTTTATTCAGCGTTCAGCTTACAGGAAGATGGCTTCAGCCTCGCCCAAACGCCTCGCAGCCTCTTATATAGGCAACTCCCGGGTAAATGGGTTACTTTTCCCGCGCCAGCACCCGCGCATGCGCACGGCGCTGGCGACAGCCTGTCTGGTCCCGGGCAGCTTTGCACCTGCCCGGGACTGCCTGCAAACGCCCGAGCCGTTTGCAAGGCTCGGGACATAACACCCCTTTCCCCCGGGCTAAAACTACTACCAACATACAACATTTATTTTACACGACAATTTGCTCCCCAATGCTCCCACTGTTTACTGGCTTTTGCCTTGCCAGCAATGTTATGTAATCTTCTAGGTACTTAGGAGATTTCTTTGCTCTCTGTGACCTTCTTAGCTCTGGGTTACTGGCATAAGTTCCCTGACTGGAGGGAGGCGTGAGCCTGTTCTCTCTATTGTGCCCTGGTGTCTTCCAAGGACTGTGCCCCGATGCCTGGCCTGCTTCCTTGCCCACCGGGCTCGTCAGGCCAGGGCTTCTGTTGCTTTGTGACCTGGTTGTCCTACCTAGCTGTAGACCCTCAGGCCCCTTGAAGTGATAGCCACTGCTGGGCGTCTCTGTAGAACCTCCTAGGTCAGTCCAAGACCTGTCAGGAGGCTGTCCATTCCCTGAACCCCATTCTGTGCTCGGGCTCGTGTGGGTTTCTGTACTTTCCCAAAACTCAGGTGTTCCCTGATTTGTGCTAGGGGTGTTGTAGTCGGGACTTGGCTCCTCGACTAGCTCTGTGTATGTTTGACCCCCTGTAGGATTTGGGGTAAGGTCAGGCCAACCTTGGGAATTGTGTGCCAGCTCTCTTGCAGGGAATGATTTGTTGGGATGCCCCCGGGTATCCTCCGTTGCTGGAGTGCTGTGTGATGTGTGTGGAAAGTGAGTATGCCCCGGGGTGACTCCCTGGCTGGAGTAGGCGTGAGTGCCTGTTGTGTGGGTAAGCTCCATGACTTTCTTTTCGGAGCAATTGCGAACCCTGGGATGGGCCGTTTGTGGCTCCCTCAGTGGAGATGGGCAGTAGCTCTTGCCCTTCCCTTTGCTCCAAAGGGTCCCCCTCCCCCCCTGGAAAAGACCCAGGAGTCTCAGCAGAAAAGTCTCGCCTAGAGCGAAGTTGGTCGATGTGCCGACGCAGGACACGACCGTTGTCCAGGGCAACCTCATAGGAGAGAGGACCTGTGATCCTGGACACAGAAGCGGGGACCCATGTATGACCAGGCCCGTAATTGCGAGCCCAAACCGGGGCACCCACAAGTAGTTGTCTAGGTGCCCTAGGATGTGAGGTAGATGAAGGCAGTCTGTCCGGATGCAACCGGTCAAGTCTAGTAGTAAGTTGGCGCCCCCAACGAAGTTCAGCTGGACTTCTCCCTGTAGAAGTGGACGGTGTGGTGCGATAAGAAAGGAGAAAGTCAGCCAACCTGTGATGCCAGTCCCCGTAGGTGAGTCTCTTCAAGGCGTCCTTTGCGATGCGCACCATGCGTTCAGCCATACCGTTGGTGGACGGGTGAAAAGGCGCAGACGTGGCATGACGAATCAGGTTTGCCTGTAAGAAAGCTTGGAATTCGGAGGAGGTGAATTGAGGGCCGTTGTCGGACACAATGACATCTGGCAGCCCGTGTGCAGCAAAAATCCCCCTCAGTACCTGAATAGTCTTTGCAGTGGTGGTGGATGAGACAGGCACAACCTCAAGCCATTTTGAATGGCTGTCAACAAGGACAAGAAGAACTGGCCCTGAAAGGGCCCAGCGTAGTCAATGTGCACCCTAGACCATGGGGACTGTGTTTCCTCCCATCTATGCACAGGAGCTTGGGGCATCTCTGGGCGAGATCGTTGGCACAGGTGGCATGCGTGTACCGTAGCCTCAATACCTTTATCTAAACCAGGCCACCACAAGTGGCTTCGTGCAAGAGCCTTCATACGAACAATGCCAGGATGACCCTCGTGGAGGGATTCTAAGACCCTAGTCCTCATTGAGGTGGGAATGACAACTCTGTTTCCCCAAAGCAGACAACCCTGAGAAAGGGACAGCTCGTTCCTTTTGGACCAGAAACTCTGAAACTCAGGACTAGGGCAGTGCTCAGGCCAACCAGACAAAACCCAGGAACGGACACGTGAAAGTGTGTGATCTGTACCTGTTTCAGCGGTAACATCCCTGGCACTAAGAGGGAGCTCGGGCAAGGCTTGGATTGATAGAATGTTGACAGCTGGCGCAGGGTCAGCTTCTACTACTGGCAGAGGCAATCTACTGAGGCCATCAGCATGGCCCATTTCTTTCCCAGGCTTGTGGAGTAATGAAAAATCATATGCAGACACGAAAATAGACCACCTAAGCATTCTAGGGGAAATGATGTGGGGAGTCTGCTTACGTGTGGTAAACAGTCCCAGCAGAGGCTTATGGTCAGTGAAGACCGTGAAATGCCTGCCATATAGAAAATCGTGGAATTTTTTAATTCCAGCAACAACAGCCAGAGCCTCCCTGTCTATCTGAGCGTAGTTGCGCTCGGCAGAAGACAGTGTTCTGGAGTAGTATGCAATAGGAACCTGAGTTCCATCAGACCTGAGGTGACTCAGGACAGCTCCAACCCCGTAGGGGGATGCATCACAAGCGATGCACACAGGGAGAGACTCGTTGAAATGTGCAAGAACACTGTTAGAAGTGAGCAAGGCCTTGACTTCTTTAAAGCAAGCCTCATGTGCTTGTGACCACAGCCACACAGCTTGTTTGTCTAGTAGCCTGTGAAGAGGCTCAGCTACACTAGCTTTATGTGGAAGAAAAGAATTGGAGAAATTCAGGAGGCCTAAGAAGGCCTGAAGTTCGGCCTTAGACTTTGGCCTGGGTGCTTCTAAAATAGCAGTTAGTTTGGATTCAGCAGGATGAATCCCAGCAGCATCAATTTTGAATCCCAGAAATTCAGTAGAAGGCACCCCAATCTGGCATTTGTCTTTTCTGAGCTTGATGCCTGATTTCCTGAATCTTAACAGGACAGCCCTAAGCCTTTCAGCTAGAATGTGTGTGGAGTCTCCTGCAATCAAGACATCATCAAAGTAGGGGCAGACCCCTGGTATACCTCGTAGTGTGTTTTCCATAACGCTTTGGAAAATCCCAGGAGCGACATTCACTCCAAACTGTAGCCTTTTTACTTAAAAGGCTCCCCTGTGGGTCACAATGGTCTGAGCTATGGCAGCATCATCATCAACAGGCAGCTGTTGATAGCTTGAGCTAGGTCAAGCTTTGCAAAAACAGCCCTCCCCTTGAAGAGGCCAGGATGTGACTGAACCACAGAAAGGATAGGCATGTTTGCTGGCAATGCCTTATTGAGTGTGCATTTTTAATCAGCAAATTGCAAAAAAAAAAAATGTTCCTCATTTTGCCTTTAAGGCGTGACAATGGGGTCTCCCACGGGCTGGAATCAACAGGTTCTAGGATGCCTTTGGATTAGTTTTGTCCTGTTCAGTGTCATCTTTACTTTGTTTAAAGCAAAGGGACCCTTCTGCTTTAATCCTAGATGGGGAGTGACAGTGGGGTCTAGCTTTTAAGTACACAGTTGGTCCTTTGAATGTGCCCCCCAGCTGGGGCTGAAAACATCTGCAAATTCTGTGCAGACTTCCTGTAGGTCGAGTGTTTGTAAGCTATTGAGTCCTGTGACGTGTATCCCCAGGGCCTCAAACCAATCGAGTCCTATTAGACTCGTTCGTTCACCCCCTACTACTAATAAGTCTAGTGGACCTTCAAAACTCTTGTATTGCACGTTAAGGGTGGCCTCCCCCTTAACACACACTCTGAGTTCTGAAAATCTGTTAATACAATATCAGAAGGCCTTAACTTGGCCTTAGACCCACTTCTGGAACAAATCTTCCTAAATGTATGCAATGAAATGATGGACAGGGCAGACCCTGTGTCTAGTTCCATAGATAATGGAACCCCTTGTAGCTTCACGGTGAGTGACAGCTTTTTCTTCATGGGCGTGTGTGTGCCTGTTCTACAGATGCTTCTTCGCGAAGCGCAAAAACCTACCCTATTCTGGCTGGGGAATCTGGTACCTTTCAGGCGTTCTTCTTGGGGTTGTGCCTTTCGTCGGCTCAGACACACAGCTGCAATGTGCCCTTGT